>NC_137929.1:33248797-33521482 GCF_963969265.1 Rhamphochromis sp. 'chilingali' | reverse complement strand
GTGCTTGGGGAGTAGGATCTTTGTTGTTGTTATTATTAAATATGGGTAAGATAATTAAAATTTGTCATCTTTCGCAAGCATGCCAATGCTTCAATGGCCATAGGTCAAAGGTCAGACATCAGCGTGTTGTTATAAAATCAAAGCTGACGTCAGCATATTGTAATAAAAACTCATAAACATCAAAATTTTAGTATAGCTCTTGCCTTTGGAGGGTGTTGTGAACTTTTTACTAATTTTTTTACTAATTTTCAAGCACTGCTCCATATAGTGGTATGCTGTAATTTTCAGTTTTTAATGCTAAACACGTTCTCCTTTGCAAGTATAAAATAGCCCCTTTTATCTTACAATTCATTTTTTCCTGTGAACACTGACACTAGTAAAAGTAGTACTCCATCCTAGCGACGCACTGCTTACAAATATCTGAATCCTGTTTGAATACCAGCTCAGAATTACCGGAAAAACTTTTTTTTGCTTGCATGTGATTTTATTGAGTGAATATACAATGATTGTGTGACTATGCATGCATTTTTTAAGCAGCAGCTATCCCTGTGATTTCCTGTCTCGCACAATGCATTGAATTCACCCCTCCCACCTCACCTATCCTTTCACACCCATCCATTATTCACGGAAATGTGGACACACTCGTATCGACTACGCAGACTTTTTAAAAAGCAAAATGCTTCACTATGCAGATAATACCTGCTTGACTGGGAGAAACTGAGTTGATGTCAATATCCAAAAGCTCACAATCTTTCATTTTAAAAAGCTGTTTTTTCCTGCCACTCCTGCTGGGGTGGAGGGAGGAAAAGAGACGTTCCAGTTGCCTTGGGGAATAGTTTCTGCTTCTATCGCTTCTGTTGACAATGATGTGTGCAACATTTTCCTCTCATTTCCCACGAGGCAAGGTCACTTGCATCATTTACATTTTGTGGAATTGTTTTTGAGGAGAACATTCTGATTTTTATTAATGTGCGTGTACATGCCTTTTTTTTTTTTTTGACATGCCCTGAATATTCAACACCATCCACAGGTGAAGTCAATAAATTCATTCAGATTACATGAAAGTGGACACCGTGAGGAATGCTGAGGAAATTACTGTCTTTTGGTGAACGCCTGGACTGGAGATATTCAAAATCCACATGTGGTTGTCCTTGAGGCAAGTTTCATTATACTTTTCCAAATATGTAGTTTTCAGATTCTTTGTTGGCATGCGCAACACACCTTGACAAAAGCAGCAGATCTTTTAAGTACTGCCGGCTTGCGAGGTGGGGCCTCATGGATTTGACTTGACTTCCACATCCAACACAAGCTCGATGCGCTTGAGAGATGGGAAAGTTGAAGGCCAAGTCAACACCTTGAACTCTTTATCCTGTTCTTCAAACTTTCCTGAAGAGATTCAGCAGTGACAGGGTGCATACATCCATCTGCAAGTGGCTACTACCACCTGCGAGTACAATTGCCCTGAAGGGGTGTCCGTGATCTTCGGTTGCTAGTACGTGCCCGAGTTATATCTACATGAGCTCAAGGAGCCAAGTTTTCACTGGAGAACATCACATTGCCACCGAAGGATTTGCCTTGTTTCCACTGTGCACGTTGCTGCGATTTCTTCCCCAAGTAAGTGGAGACGCTGAGGTCTACTCCTTGTTTGTCGTTTCCATTTTAATTGTTAACGCTAATGCACCATTCATTCTAAAAGATGAAAAAATTGTGGATAGCAGCTTATTAGAAGCCCACTCAACAGCATGTTGAATTGTAGATATGTATTAAACAGCAATGCGCTGTTTGGGGGATTTTGTAGTTCTTGTTGTTATTTTCTTTTTCTGAAAACTTTTTATTGCCAGCATTGAGCTTTTCAGCGATTGAAGTTTTGCAGCTCTTTGGCATCAGATCACACAGGCCAGCTTTCGCTCTCCATGCACATCAATGATTAAGTCCATTTGTTTCCTCAGGACAACTTTATGTACAAACCACTGCTTATGGGGAACATGACCTCCACATGACCTGCTGTTTGGAAAAACCGTGTAACCAGTTGCCAGGCCATCAATTTGGCCCACAGTCCCTCATTTCATAAACTCTTACTCGTTTTCTTGCTGCAAAAACATCAAGTTCAAGAACTGAGTATTTATTATAATGAGATAATCCATCAAACGTCTAGTTTGAATGTTGGGGCTGCTTGGTGGATATACTACGTGATAAATGTGCAGCCATTTTCAAAGACATCAGACCCCAAAAGCATAAAGGATTCTCGTATTTTACGTGTTATTCCTGAGAATCTGCCATTTCCCCCTTAATTTCATATCCTCTGTTGGAGAGAAACCTGTTTCACTCACAACACTACCCCTCTCCCCAAGTTTCTTGCATCATCAGAAAGTGAGCCCATGGCAAACTCTGGCCCGGTCATTGTGCCAGAGCGAATGGATCCCCTGGCACAATTCAGTGTGTACAGCCCTGCTGGCCATGATCTGCCAGTAATCTTCATACTCGGCTAATCAGCAGAGTGGTGAGTGAGATGCCAGAGAAGGAGCCAGGGGCCACATAATGCCCTCTGGTGAAGCTGAATCATTTTTACATGGAGGCGGTCTCAATGCTACAGCGAGAGATTTTCTAGAAATGAAAACTGGACACTCTCTGTAACTGTAACGGTGGACTAAACTTATTCCTAAGGGTGAACTTTTTTTGCGTGTGTTGTTTTTCTAATTTTCTTTCAGGGTCTCTCAGCTATGTTTCCCAGTGAGTAACCCTGTTTGTGGCTCTCACATACCCAGTTTGAATGTATTTTGATTTTTCTTACACTTCCAAGAACAGTATTGGTCGTTTAAAAGCAACATTGAAAGAAGAAACTAAATTATAAAAATGGTTCAAAAGATGGACCGATACCATCATTAAAGACACTGAGGCCATGTCTTTGTTTTTCATTTCCATTTTAATTATTCACGCGGAGGCACCATCCATTTAAAAATGAATAAATGGTGTTTAGTGCCTTATTAGAACCCCACTCAGCAGCGTTTTTACAGCCTTTACACATTACAAAAAGGTTCCACAATTACTGTAAATTACCTTTTTGTCACCATCTCTTCTATCTGCAGTAAATAAATAATAATAACCTCTATCAAAATTGTTTGTAAAATAAATGTTTCCTTACTCATCCAGGCAAAGAGCATGATTTTAAATAAATTAAGTCAACAGTTTGATATGGATTAAGCCCTTTTTTTAAATAAGAACTAGCAATTAAAACTGAAGTTCATTAAGTCTAATACACCCACCCACCCAGTGCAAGGTATATGGCACAGATGCCCTAAATTAAAAGAGTTGGTAATTACCAAACACATTTTTATGTTCCTATTATGATGCATCCACCAGTATGCACAAGCGCTTTAATCAAAATTATATTTTTACTGATAAAATATCATTATTTTTACTACCACTGAATTTGGAACTATTTTTTTACATTAAAAAATAGTGAAGCACGTTATTTTTGTTTATTAATAAGCCAAATACAGTTATCTACTTGCATCCCTGAAAAGAAAAAACAGCTTTAATTCTAAAACGTCTCAGAGACGTCCAGTTTAAACTTTAGATATAAAAATGAAAATTCAGTTCTTTGAATTCAGTAATTTTTAGTTTTCTCATTTCTAATAAATCATGTTTTCTTGTCTTTATGACAGATTGGCTAATAAATTTGTTGTGTACTGTATATATTCCAAAAACGCACGATTTCCAGCTGTGAGTAGCAAATATAGCTATAAGCTGTTAAGACACGTCATGCAGATTGTGCTCAAAGGACATAAGATTATAATAGTTAATATACAAAATAATGAGGTTTTTATAACATTTTCCTTATGCCTTTATTTCACTCTAACTACTTACTACTACTTACGTTTCAAATTATGATGTTACTTATCAAATAAAACTATACAAGCTTAAGTGTGTTAAAAGTGTTAAAATGCCAACATTTCATGCTTCCAGCTTCTTAAATAAGCAAATATATTCATTCAGAAATGTTGATTTTGGTTTGTTTTTTTTAAAGTCTAGAGTCAAGGCACAGACATATAAGAATCATTAGGCTGTCCTCATTACCAGTATTTGAAAGTTGTTGATGAAATAGTTATAGGAACTGCTGGATGATACACTGCTGTATGGGCAGCCCCTCAGCTTCACTGCTTGGCACCAAAAATGTATCTTTACAACAGATAAATTAGCCTCAACTGTATTTAATGTATCTTAAAGATACTGCCTTTTGTTTTTAGAAATAACTAATGTAGTCACATGACCATTAGTATTTTAGTTGCATTTAGGGAACCTCTCCTGGTACTGATAATACTGTTGCTATCTCATATGAGTTCTTTAAAATTATATTTTTCTATTAAGAGCTATACCTTAAATTAGTTATAATTGGAAAATCTTTCCATATTTAGTATGTATATGTGTAGAAAAATGCAAATGTTTAGCCACACACCCTGACCCCACTCTCTCCCTATTGCCCCATAAGTGAGACTAGCACCAGCGTGTATTTTGTTAAGCATGAGTGAGGATTGCACGTCAGGGAAGAGGAAAAAGTTGAGGAATTTATTAAACATCCACAGTGGCTTGGGTGTACTTGACAGTGGGTAGGTGCTGGCCCTTTTAACCAAACATGACTGTAATCCCATCTCTCATAAGCAGGTGCGAAATTATGGATTAAAGAAAGGACCCATGAGTTGGTCAAAGGATTGTATTGTTATATTGCACTTACTGGTTGGAACAAGAGAGACAAAAGCATAAGGTTTTTGGGAAATGATTAAAGGAGAGTGAATTTCACTGAATTTGTCCTTTTTTTTATGCTTCAGAAACATGTTTCCCCAAAAAAGACCAATGAAAGGCCTTCCTAATGAGAGAGAAGGAAGTTACAGAACCTAGTGAAGTACAAGCCGTGATAATGTCATGACTTCAACACACAGAAGAACCGATGCATGTTCCTTCAAGCAATAGTCCTGGTTTTGCACGTTATCGGTAGATTTACAGGCTTTGGAGGCTACAGCTAGCCTTTAAGAAAAAAGCTGGTGCGTTTACCAGGAAGTGCCAAAGATAAAGCTGTTTATTATGAGAAGGAGATCATGGTGGGATATATCCCCCAATATAGAGACTTTTGATTTTCGCAATAAGATCCTGCTTTAATTAAATCACATTTGTCCAATAAAAAGACAAAATGTAGGAGATAGTTTTCACTCAGCGTACGGTATAAATGATGATAACCAAGACTGATCGTGTGTAGGTATTGCAGAATGACAAGCATTCAAATAATGCAGAGATCTTAAAGTCCTTCGCACATGCCTGTTACACATAGTACATGTAAAATAAAATCATTACATCCAAATGAACTCGATTTTCTCAGGTGTTTGGATGTGTAAAGAGTTCACGATAGCACACGTTGATGAAAAATGTCTCGAATTAATGTGGCATCTGCGAGACTGTCAAGCAAATTTTTCCGCCAAGCTCTGTTTGTGAAAGCAAAAGACAAGCATTATTAACTCCAAACTATAATCCCTGCCACCGACTTGAGCAAAAATGCATCTTAAAAATAAAAAAAGAAGAACATCCATAAGCTCATTATCTTTCCGGTGTCGATGGGAATTGAAATTTGCCTGAATGAGCCACAGGTTCACACCCGTCAGTGTAATGTTTGACGCTGATGTGCTATAGATATCTCGCGTGTGTGTGCAGCTCTATCTTTTCAGCTCACAAGATATTCTTTTCTTTAATCTTTCTCTTTCTTTCCATCTCATCTAAGCACTAATCGGACTCTTTGCCACACATCCTAAACAAAAAGACTGAACTTGAGCCAAGCTGCCAAAGTAAATGCTGCTTGATAACTTCTTTATCAGTCGAAAATAAAAATTGTAAATAAAACCCACCACTTGTTCTATTTGAGACTGAAGACAACGAATGTTTTTTCTCTTTTTTCACCCAAAGGTTACTTTAAGTTCAACCATTAAACTGTGAAAACTTTCTGACACAAGCTACTGCAAATGGCTCTGGAACCTAAATCACGACACTTACGGGTAACACAGTCAATTAGAGCATTGTCCAGTGAACTAAGTAGTCTTGGGTCACGTAATGAAAGCTCGTTCAATTTGCACCTCGCTTGAAGAGGTTAATGCTCATGTTCATTCATCAATAAAACATTAGTGGGTCTTGCAAGGCCACGAGCATATACCTGCAAGTGTTAGCAAATGTGCTTCAACAGTGTTGAATGTACACTTTGTTGATTTAATATCTACTTTCCTACTTGCAGGTGCACATTTAAATAAATTGAGATATTGCTGATGTTGTCAGCAGAGCTATGATGAATCAAAGTACTAATAATTCTATATTATGTATGCCATACTTTAATCAACCTTGATCAGACCCTGTGATATGAAAACTTTTTCCCAGCCTACAGGGAAGGCACTTTCATGATGAGTTAAGGTGCACGGAAACTCTTAAGTGCATGTCGTCCCGGCTATTCATCTAAGGAAGTCACCTCCCTCCGAACACTTAAAACTAATTTGCCAAAATCAATTTGCATTATTCCATTTGGATTAAATAGCTCTGACACAGAAACGGACTTCATTACGGCTCTGTCGAGACCGAAAAAAGAAAGGGAGAAGAAACTGAGAGTTTGCAAAGTGTTACATTAAAATAAGAAAGCTTTGCCTTTTTTCAGAGTTTCTCAGTCATCTCTTCTAACCAAGCTGACCGCTTATCAATGCTAAGCCGGTAAACGTGTAACATGACAAGCTCATGAAGTTTTCGTAGGTCAGCACTGTGGCACTCCACAAAGTCAAAGCATAACCAAAGCATCTTAAATTATCCAGTGAATAAATACGTGCAGACGTGCACTGTTAAAATTGGGCAGTGTCAACAAAACAAAACAAACATTTTGTGCTGCATCGGTTAAAAGAAGCAGTTGCAGTGAATGGTAGATGTTGCATGTTAATTACAACCTTTGCCAAATGTTTGTAAAATACAAGCCAGCGTTCCATTTGTCTGCCAGTTATTAGATAACACTGCGAGGTGCACATATACACAAGACCCCAGCTCACTGTTTGGAATACTAAATGAGTCGAACATCACAGCAGACATCAGACACACACACAAAAAAAGAACTGTGCTCCTGCAATTACTAATTCATGAATGTCTTTGCTCGGGGTGTAAAGTTATTATTTGTTGTGAATACTCTTTGTTTGGTTGTGACAAATCCAAAAGTGCA
Organism: Rhamphochromis sp. 'chilingali'; assembly: GCF_963969265.1. NCBI lineage: Eukaryota > Metazoa > Chordata > Actinopteri > Cichliformes > Cichlidae > Rhamphochromis > Rhamphochromis sp. 'chilingali'. Next base: position 33,514,254 of record NC_137929.1, on the reverse strand, counting down.
GCGCGTACACGCAGATTTTTAACAGTGTTACATCGGGGTGACGTTAGTGTGATAGTCGTTAGTATGTGACAGTAGACATTTATAACCACTACAAGTCACAAAATGCTAATCACCATGCTTTTCTCAATAGAGCCAGAGACAATGTAGCCATAGAAACACTGGCAAAGAGGCAGAAACTCAAAAGTTGCTGTCAGTAGAAATGATGGGACCTAATTTGTTGTGAGAGAAAAATTGAACAACTTTTTTTCCCCTCTCGACAAACTCTGTATCTATAACACATTTTAGATAAACTTACATAGCTATAAAGTAATGCAATCCCATACTACAGAACTGCAATAAGTCAATGAGGCTCTTCACATTCAGTTATGATGACACTGTGTCATAGACACGCTGATTGAATTTCATGATAGTGCCTGAGTCCTAAATATTGCACTTGGTTGCATTATATTGACAAATTTTTCCTTATTTGTGAAGTAAATGCAGGTGACAAAATGCCCAAAATGCCTTTAAAGCAATGCTATAATTGGACTATGGTGATGATGACACCGCAGATAGCAAAAATGTCTGATTGACTCGACTGATGTTGCGACTCAGAGCAAGGCTGGTTCCTGCAATTCAGCTGCATGTCCACCTAATATGGGCCAGATGTTAAATGTGTTGTGACGTCTGGGCCAGGTCTGACCCACATACTCTCACAGACACTTCGTTGGCTACACCTTGTTAGTACCGGGTAGTACCATGCACCCTCTTTACCTTCAAAACTTCCTTAATTCTTCATCTGCATATAACAGACAAGGTGGCTCAGTTGGTTTTAAGGGGCCCAACGTTTGACAAGAAAATATCCCCCATACCATTACACCAGCAGCAGCAACCTGAACCACTGATACAAGGCAGGATGGATCCATACTTTCATGTTGTTTATGCTACATTCTGGCCCTACAATCTGAATGTCACTGCAGAAATTAAGACTCATCAGATTGTCATCCAATTTTGTTGAGTTCACATGAATTGTAGCCAGGGTTTCCTGTTCTTAGCTGACAGGAGAGTCACCGAGTGTGGTCTTCTGCTGCTGTAGCCAATCTGCTCAGTGTTTGCCATGTTGCATTCAGAGATGCTCTTCTGCACACCTTGGTTGCAAAAAGTGACTAATTGGGTTGCTTTTCCCTTACTATCAGCTCGAAGCAGTTTGGCCATTCTTCTCTGACCTTTGACATCAACAAGGCATCGTCACCCACAGAACTCCTGCTCACTAACTGTTTTTACCATTCCCTGTAATCTCCGGGGATGGTTGTGTAGCATAATCCCAGTAGATCAGCAGACGAGCCCATCCAGTACCAACAACAATGTTACGGAGCCCCGCAGGGGACATGGGAGAAAAAAAAATTAAGAAGGACTTTTGTGAGATCTCGCAAAAGTTTTGCGAGATCTCGCAAAACAAACTCGGGATCTCGCAAAAGTTTTGCGAGATCTCGCAAAATAAACTCGGGATCTCGCAAGGCTTTTGCGAGATCTCGCAAAAGTTTTAGCCGCATTCTTCCCGTTAGCTCGAAGCTAACGGGAGGTCGAGACCTACTACAGCCGGGAGGAACACCGCTTTCCCGGCACATCGTGCCTCGACCTCCCGGTCGGCTTCGAGCCGGCGTCCGAAGAATGCGGCTAAAAGTTTTGCGAGATCTCGCAAAAGCTTTGCGAGATCCCGAGTTAGTTTTGCGAGATCTCGCAAAAGTCCGTCTTAATTTTTTTTTTTCTCCCATGTCCCCTGCGGGGCTCCGTACAATGTCACGTTCTAAGTCACTTTAATCACTTTTCTTCTCTGTTCTGATGCTCATCTTGAACTTTAGCAGGTCATGGCTACCTGCATAAATGCACTGAGCTATTGCCATTTTATTGACGGATTGGAGCTGAATAAGTATACCTAACAAAGGGGCAAGTGACATAACCAAGATTGGTACCCCAGTGAAGGACCAAATGTTTCTGCTGGATCTTCCTTGAGTTTGAGTTTGAGCTACCAACTAATATGTTTACTAGTTAATGCACCTGCTTTTTTAGAAATAAGAAGTATTTTCCTGCTTGAATTATGAATTTGCTGAGGTATTGGAATTAAAACTTTTCTTTTCTGTGTCTCAAGTAAAATGTTTGGAAGTAAGCTTCATCATTTTTTTAGTAATAGTGACTCTTGCTTACTGCTTGAATGCCAGCCATCGTCTGTCTGCAGCTTGTCATGCTCAATTTGTGCAACTCCCTAGCAGTCAGGTAGTGAGCATGTCACTTCTACTGTGTGGAACATTTTTCCCCAGGTCACACAGGAAAAACACACTCGGAGACCACTAGCGTCATGAACAAAGGTAAGAAGACAAACACGAGCAGACAAGACAACAAATCCACCCTGAAATAAAAAATCAAACACCACAACCAAGCATCCATACAGACACACGCCGATTCTTTTACACTCATCTCTGTGGTGCATTTCACATTCACTGGAAAATATAATGTTTTACGCTTGGGCACAGCTAATTACAATGCAAATATATGACAGCGCTGATTCGACACTAGCCCATAGGTTGACAAGAACAAACGCGATATGGAGATTCTCCCTCATTCTGCTTCACCTAGACAACCAAGGGCAAATGGAAATGGTTTAGTGGGGTGGATCAGCCCCAACATAACCCTGGCAGGGAACTTTGGTCTCCTCTTTAATTAATGAGTGCCAACGTTTTGGAATGTAAATATGCAACTAACCAAACAGACTGTGCACTCGAGTGAAGAAGCCTGACTGCGAGAGTATGCATATATTTGACTGTCTATTAAACGGGAATTTTCAGACATCCTGCGCATGATCTCACTGATTCTTGATAAAGTGACACAGTTTATCATGCAGATGTTGAGTGCAGCCTTGATCGGCCGATGTTTTATTCATGATGACTCGTACAGCGACACAACTGAATTCTCACCAAACCGAGCCCTCCTCAGTCATGTCGCAGTCTTCCAAGCACGCTGTACTGGCATTGCTTATTTTCTTTAAAAATATAAGAAGTTCTTAAAGCAACAGGTTCCATGATGGCTGACAGAGGTAACCAGCAACCATCAGCGTGAAGCTGGATTCATTGTTGCTATGGTCTGCAATGCAGAAACATCGGATTCTCTGTATACAAATGTGCTTCTATGCAGTCCTCAAAAAAAAAAAAAGAAAAGAAAAACAGCAACAAAGGTAATGATAGGTTTGTAGCATAAACCTATTCGCTGGAACGTTAAGACAATATAATTACACTGCAAGCAAGACGCAAGTAGGCAAACTTCTTCATGGTACTCGTGCACGGGAGAGAACCAGACAAACGCCGTTCCTTCGCTTGACCCCAGTAGCTCTCGTCCGTCCTCCCGTAACACTGTCCTTTTATTGAGGTTACATGAATATGCATAGGTTCATTAACATACGACGTCTACATACAAACAAAGAGTACCTTGCCTGTGTGTGTGTGTGTGTGTGTGTGTGTGTGTGTGTGTGTGTGTGTGTGTGTGTGTGTGTGTGTGTGTGTGTGTGTTGCTGATCAAAGGGTCAAACATCCTTGGTCAGGAAGAGGGTAGACTAGACCCCCCCCGGTGAGGAAGTCCAGCAGTTCATCTAAACAGAAAAGCACTTAGACTAGAACAGACGTAGCTACGTTAATCCTACCATAAAACAATTAAGACAAGATGCGACCTCTTCCCGTGCTCCCAGGATGTAGGTGTGCATTCTAGTGTGGAATACACACCAAGCCTCTGTAGCCTGTTAAAGATCACACAACTTATCACTACACAATTGATTATACACCTCTAAGCATATATGGTTAAATATTTCTAAGCATAAATGACAATCAACAATACAAACTCTAACAGGTAATGCATAGAAATTGGAGATGATGCCATGCATGTGTAAAATGCTCATTGATTATGGGCATGAAGAGAAAATGGAGGGAAAGCCATGAAGGGAAAAAGTCTGGGGAAAAAACACAAAATAAAAAACAGGACATGAAAACTCAACCAGCAGCTGCAGTGGATAGTTTTCAGTTGTTCTACATATTTGTGATACTGGTCCCTGGTGACAAGTAAACAGCTAAAGCATTGAGACAACAGTCTGCAAAGCTGTGCACAGGCTCTGCATAAGACCAACACACAAGAATGCAGGTCGCTTACATCTTACTGTTTTAGAGTTAGATGGCTACCAAATTGACTTAATGTTAGCTCCGGGGGCGTGAGTTGAAAACACTGTATATGACTGGCTTTTTAAAATATTTCTGGGTGTTTTAATATGAAAATCGTGAAATGGATCTGTCAGGTGTGTGTCTCACTGCATGAAACATGATATTTTTGTCAGTAAGCAGCACTGTGAATTGCTGTGGAAGGGCAATTTAAAAATTGTTCCTGGGGATTTCAAGACAGTGATGAAAACCTACGTAAAGTTGGGTATTGAAGTGAAATTTAAGTTTCTGGCAGCTTTACAGCCCAGAAAACCCTCACAGTTAAAGTAGGTAAAGCTACAATCTAACACTGAAACGCCCAGATCAGCACAAAGGAGCAGGAGGCGAGACAGGGAGCCGGAGGAGGGAGACACTGACCAATGAAGAGAGAGGTTGGTGCAAAACTTTTTACTGTTTTAATGTCACAGGAAGTGGTGCATTTCTCTGACAACCTCTAAGCAAACCTCTGTTAAAGACATACACAACATGCAACCAGCTGCAGAAATATGAATAAATAGATTGATTTTTATTGTGTTTTCACAAATCTCTAACTACAAGTCTGGATTTTCATAGTATGAATAGTGACACATATATATATATATATATATATATGTATTATGTTTCTCTGTAGCATGCTCATTTTAATGTTTTCCAGGTGCCTGCTGTTTTACGATGAGACTGGACCAGAGACTTCAGCCTGAATTGACAGATAAGAAAGAGTACGATTTATTAAATGAGATTCATGGCATTTGTTTCAGCTTCATTGTTGATGTTGGTAGACATGATTTGATGATTGTCTTATTGCTTGCAGCTGCCCTGAGTCGTGCAGAGTCTGCTAGCTGCAGATGAAATAAACTGTGGAAAGACAAAACAACTGATGTTTGAAGAGGAGGGACGGCACCTTTGAGGAGGCTTCCTTGTTCAACTTTAGTTTCATCTGTTCCACATTTTATAATTCAGTGCCAGCAACTATTTACATTTTAGTTTTCCTATTTCTTCTTTGTTTCAGTAAAGTTCTGACGTTCCTCTGTTTTTTAAGAGGATTCTTGTCATTGATTATGATTTAAAACATATGAAATGAATGATGCACTCACCAGCTCACTCAGGTATTAAGTGAGTCACGAAAACATATCTCACGGCATCATACCATCAGGAGCCGGGACCTTTGATATAGGGCAGAATGGACCATGCTTTCATGTTGTTTATGCCCTGCCCTCATGCTGTAAGAGATCATGAAATCTGGTAACATTTCTCCAATCTTCAGTTATCCACCTTTGGTGAGTGTGTGCAAACTGTAGTCTGATTTTTATGTTTCTTAGCCAACAGAAGGGGAATCCTTTGTGGTCTTCTGCTACCTTAGTTGATCTTCTTCAAAGTATGCTTTTCTGCGAACATCGGTTTTAACGAGTACCTGAGTTTATTGTTGCCTTCTTATCAGTTCAAAGCAGTCTCCTCTAACCAATGCAACCTCTAACCAAGGGAACTGCTATTTTCTCTTTTTCAGACTATCCTCTATAAACCCTTGAAATGGGTGGGAGTTTCAGAAATACTCAAAACAACTACGTGACTCATGAAAGAATTTTCAAGTTCTTTATTCTTTCATGACTTATTTGCAAGTTTCTCTTTGTTCACAGTCGAAGAGGTTAACACATGAGGAGCGGATCGAAATTGTGTTGATATCTGGTGAACACAGTAACCGGGTTATTGCAGCAGATTTCAGTGCAAGACACCCTACGAGACCACCCATCTCCCATGCTACAGTTAGCAAACTGCTTGCTAAGTTTCGTGAAACTGTTACGTTGAAACCAAGCACACCATTGTTTTTCTTGTGACATTACCAATAAGTTTGATGTGTCACATGGCCCTCTTCCTATTGAAAAAACAAAAGTTGTATCCAAGATGGCCGACTTCTAAATGGCCACCATGGTCACCACCCATCTTGAGGAGTTTGTCCCCTCACATATACTAATGTGCCACAAACAGGACTTTAATATCACCAACCATTCCCATGTTATTACGGTGTATCCATATAAATGGCCCACCCTGTATATTTTGTTAAAATGCATTTGATCAGGTGCAGCTCATGAATCAGCCATTTTTTGTATATGTAATATCATTGCCACTAGGGAAGGATTTAACCAAAGCTGTATTCAGTGACAGATGTACCAACCAGTCTTGTTAGTTTGTGACAAATATCTGTATTGTAATTTGTTACTAACATCTCTGCCATCATCACCACTATGCCCTGCATGGTTACAGCCGACAAGGTATGTGTGGACAGTCACAGTTAAGAGACGCAAAAAGTTTATTGTGGACAATCCTGTGTCAAGTTGATATAGTTTAGGCAAATCTGGTAGAATAGAGGTATCACAGTTTAGGGAAAAGCTCCAACACAGGCTGAAGACTTCTAGTTACTAATGAGCTTTTATTAAAAAACCACAAAGCTCAACCAAATCCAAAAGTGGGAGCCAGAACTAAGCACAATGGAGAAATGAAGAAGAGCTACATCAGTCAACAAGCTTTCAAAGGGTGGCACAGACAAAATGCACACGAGGGACAGAGAGGTAACAAAAGGTAAGCCACTAAAGACGAGGAAAAGAACAAAAGATTAAAGTAAAAATGCAGAAAACCACATGAGAAACCATTCTTCACAATAAAACAGGAAATAGACCCAGATGAGGCATCAGCCACGGATACAGAAGAGTAAGACAAAGGACACACATGGACACCAAAAGAATACAGATCATAAAAAAAGACCATGACAAGGGCGACTGTAATACAGTGGTTTGCACACCATGAAGGCCGAATTGACCTGTCACGTTGGTCACTTTGGATGCTGCTGGTAGCATCGTCACACAGCCGCTTCTATTTATGCTCATCTGCAGTATTCTCCTAAACAACAGGTGTAGCCACTCACACTAAACCTCTACATGAGTGCTCATATACGAGGAGAAGACGTCGAAGCTGGAATCAAAGAAACTGCAATGTTTTTTCCCACAAATTCACATGTTGAAGAATCATTGTCTGTATAAACTGTGAAGCTCTTAGCTTCTGTGCCAATATATCTTTAAAACGGTGTTAGAACCCAACATTATGGCACACTTGTATCTTCAGCTGTGTCCTCAGTGGCACAGCACATCATGTTACAAAAAACGAAACATGCACAACCTGCAGAAATAGCTCCTAACTACAGGAGTGGTGACATCAATTTGACGTCAACCAGGATATAAAGGGACCCTGAGTCCCTGCAGGGGGAAAGGAGATGAATTATGTAGGGAAAATAAAGAAGATGCTAATATTCAGCTAAAAACCTTTTTCATTATTTTTTTAATTATTACCTACTGGATTCTGAATGGGCCTATAGAGGAAAAGGCTCAAGAACCACTGTTATTCTGGTGTACATACAGCGCCTTGTGAAGCTCTCCTGTGTAAAGGGGTAAAACTCAATTTTAGCTTCTCACCTGTGAGACTTTATTGGTTGTTGCATAGAATAAAAGGATGAGTAATAGGCAAGTAGTACATTAATCTGTGGTTTTATGAGTGATGATGACTTCCCCTCAGGCCTCCGGCTCTTTGTTCCTGGATCGAAGTTGGCCGGCACGCATTAACATTGTTTTAGGAATATAATCTCCAACAAGATGCTGATGAAGACTTTCCCTCTCCTGTTTGGTCAGCAGAAATCAAAATGTGGGCTCGGAGTTTAATGTGTCAAAATGAGAATGAATTATAGATCATCAGTACTAAAGGCTTTTAATGTCCTGCAGCATGAGCCAAATGAAAAGCGATGGCGTTTTGCTGGGAGACTCTAAGAGTCTTTAATAGTTTAAAAAACATTGTTGGTGGCCTTTGGAGGCAACTTGGATTTTAATGGAGATGTGAGATGGCTTCGGGTAAGCACTGCTTTTATTCTAGAGTAGGGTTTGCTGCAATATACAAGTATATACTTTTGTTGGTTACTTGTGTTCTAGCCACCCAGGTCTGCCATCTAGGACAGTCGTGTGGAAAAAATTTGCCTCCTTATTATGTCACGTAAGGAAGCATAGTGTGTTCTGCAGATGCAATAATGTTTGCAGAATGTTTACTAGAAAACAACAACAGTCCCATATTCCTGTAAGACACATTAATTTATAAAGTAATGATTATACTGTAAAGACACCAAGCCAGAAACCAATTAGTTATGCCGCTGCACAAAATGACCTTACACAGTCACGCAGGCAAACTGATGAGGTCAATTGCTCTCTGGGAGTTTTCAAAGGTGCTAAATGGGTTCAGAGAAAAGAAAAATTAAAAGCACAGAGAAAGGTATTTTTACAAGTCAGCAAGTCCCCGAGCTTCAGCCCAGGACTCCAGGGCCCATATCTCCAAGAAGCTCACTAATGAGGCCAATCCTGCTATTCCAGGCAACTACCCCCACCCCCAGCACCACAAAAAAAAAAGAAAAACTTGCAACCCAGCAGTCTTCAACTTGTTTCTTCATATGCATTTTTTTAAGAGTGTTCCTCCAGTAAATGGATCCCCCTCTTACCAATGTTCTCATTTGGCCTAGCATACAAAGGTCACTTCAATGACTTATTTTATTATGGAGGACCAGCTTGTTTTTTTCACTCTTTTTTACAGTGAAGACGTACAAACGAGTGCGTTTCTTAAGCAAACGCTGTAGCATTACCATCATCATTACATCCTAAATAACAGTGACAGAGGGAGAGCTATTATCAGGATTCACAGTGACAGTGAGTGACATTTACTTATACCCAATCAGAGCATTTGTGGAAAATGTCTCCCTAATGATTAATGTCTGTCATTCTTTTATTTTTAGGGGAAAAAAACATATATCAGGAAAAAGGAGCAAAAGAAACCCACTTCGATCAATATTGTCTGAAGTAATGAGGTGTCAATTAGATCACATCATTTGGCAGCAGCAAAAACATATTCCGGTGTGCAACCACTGAATGTCAACTAGGTTTAGATCGCTGCAACTGGGTGATCAACTCATTAGATACAGTATGACTGGCACATTGTTAGCATCATTAGCGATGGCCAATACCCCAGACTTTTCAAAGTGCTGCTTCTTCCTTTTCACTGTTTCCCCTTATGGACAAGAGTTTAAAATAGCACATGCCCTTGCACTGCCTTAGTTATTATAGCAGCATTCCTGGTCCTTTTTGTTATAATAAAGTCACATGTTCGATTATAAATATGTGTGTTTGGAGAGCTGTTTAAAGTTATTCTGTAGTTTTAAATTCTAAGTAGTTGTTGAACCTAAACTTAACATCCAATACAAAAAAGTTGTGGAAAATGTTCCAGCAACTAACGTAATTTTTTTGAAGTACATTTCTATTCTTAATTTTGCATTCTAATTGATAATAAATCATCACATAATTTAATAATATATAATATATTGCACTATATTGTTAATCTGGGATCCCTAAATACAGCATTGATTGTAGTTTGATGGAAATGCACATTATTTACCACAATGTTCAGTGCTAATGTTACGGCAGTTTGACTTCCTGAAGCGTTCAGGGTGTAGTCGCAATGTTTACCTTTCATCGCCATGTTTTGCAATCTTGAGATGTAAAATTGGCATTAATCATCTTTAAATAGCATAATTGTTGTTAAAAAGCCCATTCTGGGACACCAAAGCGATGGCTGTGCACAACTTAATTTCAAGACCTAAATTAATAATTGATTCGAAATGAAACCACCTCTGCTGTCCTGTACAGCTAATTTCAAAGTGACAAAGCAAAGGTAATAAGAGTGGATATGCTGATGTGACAACACTCGCTGATAATTAGATTTTACAGTGTAAATAGCTGGTGTAAACACCAGAGAGACTGTAACAGAGTTGGAGTTTTTCCACCCTGCATGAGCTACAGAGCAGACCTGTCTCACTGTCAAAGGTTGGCTTTCCAGAAGCTCTAATAGCATGTCGCTAAATATACAGATGAACACTCTAAAAGTTAATATAATGTCTGCATATTATATTAAATGACGTCCACTTTATTAGATATTTCTGTTCAACTGATTTTAAATCCATCCCTTATGACCAGGCAGGATAACACACCATGTCACAAAGCTCACATCACCTTAAACTGTTTTGACAAGAAGTTCACTGTACTCAGATGACCTCCACTGTCACCAGATCTTAATCCAATAAAGCACCTTTGGGCTGTGATAAAAATTGGAGATTCTGAACACGGATGTGCAGCAGACAAATCTGCAGCAGCTGTGTGATGGACCAAAATCTGTGAGCCATGTTTCCATCACCTTGTTGAATTTGTGCCATGAAAAATAAAGGCAGTTCTCAAGCTACAAGGGAGATGTAGGTGAATCTAGTGAAATCTTTATTTCATTATATGTTGCATGGATGTTTATATGCATTTTGCAAATAAAAGCCTGATAAACTGAACTGACAGTGAACTTAGTTCTCCACACTGAAAGATGAGAAAGACAACATTATATCGTAAAGCGTTCTTCCTATTAGTTTTAGACCAGCTGAGATTCAGCAGCAACAAACAGTGCATCTAATAATAACAGAGCCTAAAAATACACAGGTAAATCACTCCTTGGTAACCGCAGGGACCCGGCTTCAGCGTCCACCGAGGGAGCTCGCTGACTAATGAAGTTGGGAAGCTTAGAGCAATTAGACACATCAAAGCTCGAATCTGAAAATTAATTAGGCTCTCCTCTCTTTCGGAAGGAGCATCCGCTCATGCAGCAGCTAATTAGCATACCGCCATCAAAACATGCAGGTGCCCGTGTTGTTGCTGCTCAGACCACTTTGGGAAGCGTGTGCTAATCACGCTTTTCTTTTCATTTTCACATTTAAAAGAAGGATATTACAAAAACAGACAAAGCAGAGGCCTATCGCAGCGTGATAGACGAAGGTGACATTTATGAGGATCTGCTGTAAGGGTTTATTCCTCAAGCTTCCTCACTCAAAAGCGTTTGGCTCCTGAATGAAAGTTTAAATGTGCCATGAAGGTCTCGGATAGCCTTGAAGCACAAAGAGGGGTTATTTGGAGTCGGCGTAGGTTTCATATTTGCTTGCGCACAATGCCCAATTTCACATGCCTCCTCTTCCAGTTTGTTCAACTGTGTATCAAAAGCTCCCTTAAACTTGGGTGTGTCGCATCAAAGGGAGCTAGGAGTCTCTTGTTAACTTTTAATGTCAAAAGAAGAGCTGACATTCACTGAACTCAGCGGTCGTTTTCAGAACTTCATTAGCCACCCCAATCCGGTTTTTGCCGTGTGAAGTCACATCAAAGCCCGGGCAATCACATGCTCATTCACACTAATGAAGAGCTCCTTCAAACACAAGTGCTCATTATTAACGACACCTGATTCTAAATGCGAGGTGTATTATGTAAATTCCCCCCCCCCCCCTTTTTTTTCCGGCCTGTGCAAGGCAGTTGTGTAAATTCGGGTAAAAGCATTATTTATTAATTTATTTATTTTTTGCCCCCCTCTATTCAGTGCTGAGGGAGTATAGCGGTTTATTGACTATTTTGTATATTTCATGCATGCGGTTTCTTCTGTGATGACAAAATAGGTAAATAATGCATAAGTCCTCATTGATCAGTTATATGACAGTAATCAGGGCTTCTTAACCTGTTTCCTTATGGTAATATATTAATCATTTCCCTCAGCCACTCTGCTGTGAAAATTAATGTAGCCCGGTATGTTTTCCCTTTAGGCTGCACTTTGATTAATGAGCCTGGTTGATTCTGAGCTACTCCGCTTCAACAAGGAAAACACGCCCCAGTAAAGTTACAAAAGTTCACAAACTACCCATGTCCGTCAATTCAAGTTGATTGCAGCGAAATTATACGGCCTCCGACGCCGCCGAGCAGATTTATCCGTGCGTCGCCGGAGAGCGCTCAAACTGTCTAGATAATCTCTTTGAGGTGATAATGATTCAAACTCGGCAGGCAACAGGAAGCGAGACACAACTCAGGTTTTACAAGTGAACACAGTGGAGGCCCCCAGGAAAACAAAGTTCAGACGCAGGGTGGGAGATAAATCCCAGCTGTAGACAAAGCCTATATTTCTGTGTCCCTGCAGTTTTGCTCTAATCTGTCTCTCTCAGCCCTGTAAGCTATTAAAGGCCAGACAAAGGCAGTCCAGAGTTAAGCACCCTGTGGGGAGATCTTATTTACAGTGTAACTGCCACTTTGACTGCCTGCCACCTCTGTCTTGCTCCTGTGCTTCCTCGTTTTTCCCTCCGTCTCTTATTTTTTTCTCTCACTCTCTCCTTCTCTTCTCATTCTTTTACACTTCCATCTGCTGCTGCGGGCTTTTAATCTCAAGCAGCTGAAATTCCATCTTTCAGCTTGGCCTGCCAGTTTGAAAGGCTTCGTGTTCGACTTCTTGTTTCTGACTTGGCGTTTAATGGAACTATTGTTCAGTTTGAGGCATATCCCATTAGGTGAGGCTGAGAGTGGAGAGAAACATAAGTAATAGGAGACCACTCTGGCCATTTCTTTCAGCCTCACGCCATTAAGATGGTATTTTCCTTCATCACATGGCAACAAGTCGAGATGTGGCGCAACTTAGTTGGAAAGTGTTGTGTCTGGCATCTGCAGTTGTTTCAGTTCTCTCGCCATCGCCGGTAATATCCTAATAAAGTTTTACTTTTCACTGTCTGTAGGTGGAACCGGCTGCATGAATTCTTAGAAATGTCCTCTACACTTTTCGATACAGCACATATATGGAGGAGAAATAGTTCCAACCAAGGCCAGAAGCAAGAGGAATCAATACTGTGACACTCAGCTTTTCTCCAAACTGTCAGCAAGAAAATATACCCGGGGAAGAATTCATCATTTGCATACCTTAAAATGGCCTGACACAAGTAATAAAAATGTATTAGCTTGCCAGGACATGGGGGGCTATGTTGTGCTGAGTGTGTAGCCTCACAGTGCTGAATAAGCTAGGGCTACAAAACTTCCTCCTGGGTTCATGACATGATTCTACCAGGAATTGATCTTATAATTGCAAGACTGACACCTCGTGTGTGGTGTTATTGCCAAAGCAACTCCCACCCAGCCACCTTGTGCTTTGCCAGCCCTAAATTGTTTTGTTGTTGTACTGCCTCAGGCTGCAAACTCTCTGTGGGTAAACATTCCTATTCAATTATTGCTGAAAAAATAAGAGTGTCATTGTGAGATGGTGTCATGGTAGCGGCACTGACAGGTGAGGATGCTTAAAGTATTTTGGAGGAAAGTGTTTATGTGTTTACCACCAACCTGAGCAGCTTCCACAGGGAATGTTTCAACAACAAAGGAAATAATAATCACCACTTAAGCCTGGTTCTCCAACATGCTTATTATCAGTGGATGTAAATAAGTCAATTAGCATTCAGACCATCAGCTCGGGCTATGGACCAACTGTGGCCATTTTTATGGCACGCAATAACTAAGAGATTTTTCCAGGCAGCTATTCACACAGAAGACAAATACCTGAGTTAAGCTTTCAGGAAAATATTTATTTTTCAGCACAGAAATAGAATAGCAGAAATTTAATTTATTTTACATTTATGTTAATCTAACTGGGACAATGCAGTTTAAAATAGTACAGAGAGAGAGAGAGAGAGCATGGCATGCTGCACTGATTTCCACCCCTAGGTGAGCTTTTACATTAACAATACACAAATACGATTTTACAGCAATCGCTTACCACACTATAAATATAACACAGTTAGCACTTAGAAGAAAACACACAAACCAGGAAACAGAATGTAAAAAAGTTGCTTAAATTGTGAATATTTGTGAAATTATAGTATCAATTATTGAAATGACTGATTGTTTTTGAACCAATCTCTGACCCTTAGTGTGACAGAGAGGACAGAAAAAACTGTTTTAAATTGTTGATGGTTGTTTGAAACTTTAAATCTATTACGGAGATTAGCAGTTGTCCAAATTTAGATGTACAATACGATGTTTTACTCTGATACTGTAACACAATATTAAAGTTGAAAAAAAAACAACATAAAATCTATTAGCTTAGCTTAAAACATTCCCCAGTGACCTTTAAATTTTTGAAACCTTCACATGTTCATCAAATTTGAGTTGTGGGTCTCAATATTTGCGAAACTGATGATAGTTCTATTTTATTTATGCTCATTTATTTCTCTGCTGGAGTTTTCATTATTCTTCTCATCTTCAGAATGTATGCTGGGATATTTAAAATCACATAATATTTAACTATTGTGAAATTTACGTTTTACTTGTGATCGTTCCTGTAATCTCAGAGCTACGTTGCATTGTACTGTACTACAACATGGATCTAGAACTGTGCTGATACATGCAGTGAAGATATATGTCATCTCCAATAAAGCACAGCAGAAAAGATTGAGCCAAAGATTTACTACATGGAAGTGCACCAAAATATCCTGGCTAACATATGTCATACTTTATATACTTACCTCCTCATTTTCTCACTCCTTTTTTGAGCCTGATGATGGTCATGGTCAGTCAAACATAAACCAGTCACAGACATACACATCTTATCTTACTCTACAACCTTTATCCTTTCTCGGTGGTTTGGATGAGTGTGCAGTGTTATCCAAAAGGGAAAATAATATTACACACTATAAGATAGATAAATGTGTCCTGTTGGTGAGACAGCTGACAAGTTTACGTTTTGATTATATTATGATTGTGACTATAATTGTATTTGAGCGCGCACAAGGAATAAATCCAGTGTTTCCTTTCAATTAAAGGCACAGTGTAAAAAATCTCACCACTAGATGTCGCTAAATTGCAGATTGTAGTCAACTGAAGTACCACTCCTAATTTAAGTGCACAGTCCTCAGTATGGTGGCCACTGTAGGACAAACAACTGTGGCTGTCATTTATCTATAGTGAGTGTAGTCTGTCAGTCTCTGTTTACGTTTTTGTGTTCTGCATGATATTTGTCGATTGCTCACTACAGCTCTTTTCTGTCTGCTGACAGTGATACTGATGTGAGTTGTTAAGTGAGTTGTGCTGATTTTGTCGCTGTTAGCTGCCTTTAGCCAGCATTAGTGAAACTTTCTTTGACGTGAATCTGACATTGTTGGACTTAATGATTTGATAAGCTAACTGTTTATCAGAGGGAATGTGTGATTTCTAGGACACTCAAGCCTAGCATTAGCTGGCATAACATTAGCTTATAACTAGCTATTGTTGTCATTATCAGTCGTTCTGACAATATCAGAATGTTAGTTTCTCATCCTCTCCATGCACCTTTGAAGAAGGTGAAGTTGTCCCAGAAATTTTGTCGTTACAATATCAGGAATAAATAAGCATCTTTATGCACATTTTTTGTGTTAGAGTTCAGTTCAAGAGATGAAGCTTGAGGTGAGGAGGAAGAAGATGACATTTTATTCAGATCCTGGTCAGTTTGTCTCTTTCTTTCACATTAGTGTTTGTGGAAGAGGACCCTTTCTTATATTTTAAAAACATAGGTATGCACCTACACATCTCTAGTCTTAAGGTGCAGACACAAATTAAAGTTTCCCTCCATGACACGCTGGTCTCCAGCCACACACATAAAACGTGATTAGTGACAGTGATGCCCATCTCAGCCACTGGGGCAAAATGGTGGGGCAACATGGTGGCTTCAATAAACCGGCACCTGCACATATGTACTTTTAAATTCAAGTTTATAAGAATACCTTAGTGTACCTTAATACCTTAATTAAGACATAATTACACACTAATCACTGTATATTTATGAGCGCAGTCATCTTTTTTTCTGTTAAATAACCTCTAAAATGACTGACTATACCTTTAAGAAGGTGGTATGTGTGTAGAAGGGTCAGTTGCTATCTGTAAACCTATTAAACATTTGGGATCAACGGTGTTACCAGAAATACAGCTTATGTGATGATACTGTCACAGCTGGAATGGCGGTTGAAGGTTTGAGGAGCGTGGGCCCAAATGCAGATATACGAGGGACAGTACTAAAGTTTAACAAAAAGTGAGCCATTTATTTTGGCTGATAACTATCACAAAAACAAAAGCAGAGATGAACAAAGGTAAAAAACTAAATAATAATTAAATTATTAATTAGACTGTGAAGAAGCTAATACAGGACATGGAAAAGGCCTAATGATAACCATAACCATAAACCTAAACATGAACATGACCAGTACATGAGAAACCCAAGACTAGAGAAACATGACATCCATGGAACGTGATGTGCAAATAACAGACGAACTGACACTGAACAGAAGGAGACAAAGGACTTTAATATACAAGAGGGCAATGAGGGACGTGGAAACACCGGGGAAACACAGCTGCCACAGATAAACCTGAACGCCACAGGGAAAGTAGAACTAAACACACAGAACATGGAACAGACTTTTCAAAATAAAACAGGAAACATAACGGAACATAGACATGACAAGATTCATAAATCAGAAGACACAGAAGAGACATAAACTGGACTAAAACTCCACTAATAATAATACTACATCTTAACAGTATCTCAATATGTAATAAACAAAGAAAATACAAAATAACACAATGATAGGTCACGGACCCCCTGAGAGATACGTTTTGATGAATCAAGACTTGAGACTGGTACATAATATAAACATAACATGCACACACAGGGCTGGGTGCATAATATGCACCGTATCTTTCCATAGCTTCTATAAC
Organism: Rhamphochromis sp. 'chilingali'; assembly: GCF_963969265.1. Taxonomy (NCBI): domain Eukaryota; kingdom Metazoa; phylum Chordata; class Actinopteri; order Cichliformes; family Cichlidae; genus Rhamphochromis; species Rhamphochromis sp. 'chilingali'. Next base: position 33,497,396 of record NC_137929.1, on the reverse strand, counting down.
AGGTTAATGGACTAGCATTCTAAATGATGGCCCAAAATATCACAGAATAGATTCTAAATAGTGAGTAAAGTAGGACAATGACACAGACTAAAAGTACATTGAAGTTATAGAGGTTAGAGAGCCTGCAAGCTGTGATTACATCAGATGCATATGCTGACTTGCAAGCCGACTAGAACTGTAAGTGATGATTTGCCTTATAATAATTAATTCCTCCCGAATTAAATTCCTCTTCATGAGACAAATAAGACATCATTTTATAGTCATGCTACCCAGATGATCCTATTTTTGAGAGGTTTTTTGGGCACTTAATACAACAGTTGTCTGTAGCATCAATATTGTTTCCACAGTTGAGCATTAAAGAAAAACACACTGTCATGGTGAAGCAACGAGCACACATAGCTCTTTTTTATTACATTAGAAATAAATTAATTAGAAACCTTACTTATCAGCTTTACTGCAAATAAATAGCTTTTCTAACTAATCTGGGTCACCCTATGAGGACTGCAAGTAATAGCTACAACTTCATAACATATTAAACATTAAAAGTTAGTATGAAGTGCATGCATTTGAACCATTAATCAAACGTCTCTTATTATCAACCAAATGTTTATGTGGTCTGTCATGTTTCTGGCAATATGGCATCAATAACTTGGCGAGTCAAATAACAATATTTGTCCAGATGTCATCCCGATTTAAGGGGGAGCTGACATCACATTACCAGCAGGAACTCATTTTTTGGATTATTACCACATAAATGACTTAAAGTGACATGTCATCAATTAACCTAAAATACATATGGCCCAACTTGCACAGCAGTACTGCATTTCTTATCAGCTGTTTAAACATACAAGTAAAACTACAGACATGCAAGGCCTGGTCATGGCATGGTACACAGCAAATTCAAAAGTGTTAAATGTTTTGGTGTTAATAGTCTTCTTGCAAAAGTAGAGTTAATTTTACTCTAAGCAGAGTCACATTCTTTTAATGTAACTCTGAGGTGTAAAATGATAGTAGTTAAAATCGAGTGTTAAAAATGAGTGTTTCTCTGTCAACTCTGGAGGTGTTACAATGGAAACATTAACTCTTGACCTCTTAACTCTGAACTCCTAGAGGGGCTATGACACCAATAGAGTGAATTCACAGACTCCGCCCCCAGCACGGCTCCAATCGAAGCTGAAGTGAAGCCGTTTCAGAACATTTTGCTCTACATATTTGAGTTGTTTGCCATGCTTGGTAAGTCATTTTTTCAAAGATTGTTTCAATTATTATTAGCTTTTACTTCTGTGGCTCTTTGGAGTTGAGACAAAGCTGTGTGAAAGGCATTAGCCATGTTGCTCGCTGATAGCATAATATTCTGTTTTAGCTAGCTGAAAGGTATTGTTTGCGGGCAAATACCACAGCCTTGAAAAAAAGCTTGCATGTGAATTTTCAGTCAAACTTTTGGTCAAATACACCTAAAACAATGTCTAGAATGTGAAATGTTGGTATAATGGTGCTACTTGAAGCCTGAAAACGATCGCCCATAAAAATAAAAAAAACCACGACCAAACAGCAGTAGCTGACGTACTGACTGGATTCTACGTTAGCATAGATCCCTCCAGAGTTTTGTGCACACGGTTTAGGTAAAAATGAAAAAGGTTGAGGTTTTACATTTAGTTCAGTATTACCTGTTGCCTGTGTCCTTGTCTTTTGGGAAAATACTTTACACAAGTAATGGCTCAAAGAGGATTCCTTTTTTTTTTCTTTTTTTTTTACTGTGCTGCAATTGTTTACTTGTTTGTGTCATTAATTAGTGTCAACTAATTTTTATTCAATCTCCGCACAGGATATGCTTGTGAAGATGGAATATGGGGGAGAGCAGAAGTGCGTTGAAGTTCCACAAAGGGATGAATGAAGGACATGCATATTGTATTGAAGAAATAAGTGATGAGAATGCTGTTATTTGCATTTACCATGTCAGACCTTTTGATAAACACAATTCTAATGAAAGTGAGAACATGTACACTGTTACATCTTTCAGAAAATGTTTTGAAATTGTGGTGCACAGTTCAGAATAAATGTTTTTCAAAAACCATTGCATCTTTTTAGTAAATGTTTATTTCCAAAAGAAATTTCTAGAAGTTCAGAACAGTAAAATTCCTGCTTTTTAGAATGAATTAGAAGATAACTCTTACGTAGTTAAACTAAAATACTCTTTGAGAGTTAATATATAAACTCTTAACACCAAGTGTTAAATTATCAACTCCAGACAGATTTGGTGTTTAACACTAAATCAGAGTTAACGTACCAACTCTCCAAAAAGAGTTAAATTAACACTCTCTGGTGTGGACCCATATAGACACTTTAATAGCGTTGAAATCAAATCCAACAGTGTTAATTTGGACATGCTGGATTTGCTGTGTAGTCCAAAAGGACTGCAGAGGACTGTTTTGTGCTCATGGGCTAAGAGCAGGGGTTGGTGATCAATTTTGCCAATGAGAAACTGGGACTGTTTGTCAAGGACTGCACCAATAAGCTGAACTCAGTTCTGCTCAATACAACATTGGTAAATATGAATTTTATCTCTTTGTAAGCTTATTGGTCATGTCATCAACAATCCACTACCCACCCCTGGGCTACAGTGTCAAAGTGTTAGAAGAAATTATGTTTTGCTTTTTTGACTTTTATCAGTGAGATATGCTGAATTAGGTCTGCTCATATTATAGAGTTCCTATAGACAGCATATAAAAAATTTCATCGTTCCAGTCTACAGTAATTATTATCTCACTAACAAGTCAAACAATCTCTACATCCAAGTCCATGTGCATTCATCACCTCTCTTCGTCTTGTAATTGGAAGGTTGCCGGTTCGAGCCCCGGCTCCGACAGTCTCAGTCGTTGTGTCTTTGGGCAAGACACATCAGCCATTGCCTACTGGTGGTGGTCAAAGGGCCCGGTGGCGCCAGTGTCCGGCAGCCTTGCCTCTGTCAGTGTGCCCCAGGGCAGCTGTGGCTACAATGTAGCTTGCCATCACCAGTGTGTGAATAGGTGGATGACTGAATGTAGTGTAAAGCGCTTTGGGGTCCATAGGGACTAAGTAAAGCGCTACACAAATACAGGCCATTTACCATTTTACCATTTAATAATGGATTGGCTTTATATAGCGCTTTTCACCAAAGCGCTGTACAATGCCACTATTCATTCACTCTCACATTCACACACTTTTACTCTCGTAACAGCTGTTGGTCTGATCTGCTTCAGTTATATAAATCTCTGCTCTCTTCCACAGTGTGACTTTTGTCTTCCTCCCCTCACCCCCAACCCATCATGGCAGATGGCCGCCCCTCCCTGAGTCTGGTTCTGCCGGAGGTTTCTTCCTGTCGAAAGGGAGTTTTTCCTTCCTACTGTCTCCAAGTGCTTCCTCACAGGAGGTCATTTGATTGTTGGGGTTTTCTCTGTATTATCGTAGGGTCTTCACCTTCCAATATAAAGTGCCTTGAGGCAACTGTAGTTGTGATTTGGCTCTATATAACTAAATTGAATTGAACTGAATGTCTTCTTGGGTTGATGAGCACATACACACACATAAATATACAGTCACATACCCAGACACAAGTGAAAGCTCCTACTGAGACCGGGGTCTCCTCACTGTGATGGGGACAGACATTATCGACCTTCTCCATCTCACAGTAAAAACCTCAATGCAGGGTAGTGACAGGGGTCAGTGTCAGGAGACTGGATGAATGTATAAAAGGATGGCATAGACTGAGGGATAGGGGGTGACTCCAAAGGCTACTAGCTGTCAAGGTGCAGTGATACGGCCAACATTATAATATCAGTGCACCACATCTTAGCTATTTAGCCACTCGGACCCTTCTGCCGCTCAGACAAGCCCCATCATGGAAAGGACTTCAAATACAGATTAGTTCTGACCACACTCTCCTCTTCCCACTGTAGTTCTTACAAGAGTAATTACAGTTTTCAGAGCAGTATCCACACTTAAGAAGATAAAAAAAATAACAATCCAGCTTATCCCAATCCAGTGCTTGACTTTGGACTGATACAAAAACATAAATCAAAGTGTATTACTGATGGGAGGGGCCTGGCGAACTTCACATCTAGACTTTTGTTGGTTAATAGGTTGCATTAAGCCCATCAAGTGGTGTGGTGTGTGATAAGCAGTCTCACGGGCGCAGTAGGGGCCTGAAGAAGCTCTTGTAATGAATGGTTGGAGCACTGCTGATGCGCGGCAATCATTAACAGCCTGATAATTACTCTGGATACCTCAGTGGGTTGTGTGTATGTGTGTGTGCGTGACGCAGATAGAGCCATTACGATGTGTGAGGCCTCAGAGAGAAAAAGATAAGTGGTGTGTTTGTGTGTATCTTGCTTTGCTGGTTAACATATTGTGGATGTGTGTGGCCTAGAAACGTCCTACTCCAGCTTTGTATTCATATTCATGCTAACAGTTGCAAATATGAGCGCTTTTGCCACTGCTTACTCTGGAGGTGTTTGAAACTGTCTCCAGCAAGGCTGCTTTTAAAACAAAACAGCACGGCCTGATTAAGTAAGCTTGATGGCTGCTGGCTTTCTGAGGAATAAAAATTACCCATCCTCTCTTTGCCCTTTTATCTCAAATTAAAACAGCTCACTTAAGTCTAATTTTGCAAATGTTTCCTAACATCTGTTTGATCAAATGTTTAGATTTTCTCGAGGGTTGGTAATCAGACACTTACTTTAACACTTTTTTTTGTTCACTTGCTTTTTTTTTGTATGACTCACTGTTTGATGTCACCTTGGACACAAAGTCAACCGCAAGCAGTGGTGACGCCGCACTGTAATATACTAATAAGAGGAAGAATAAAGAAAAAGCACATGAATGCTCTTATGTGGCTCTGAAATGGCTCTAAATGATGCAGTTTGCACAATGCTCAAAACATACTAGCAAACATTAAGACCCTTAAGGACTGACAATAATCGTGTTTATGCCGAAATGCATATATTGAAAAAGTGAGACATTGTTACTTTGAAGCAACCGCTGCAGATGCCTGTTTATCTCCGCTATTTGCTTTACAGTTAAGATCAAATTTGAATTGTGCTCATATTTTGTTTGTTGTAAAAATTTAAAGTGTTGACTGTTTTGTGTATTTTGGACACATTTAAGTCCAAACTTGGCAGTTTTTTGTCTACTGCAGCAAAGGCATAGAAAAAGGAAAACAGTACTAGCGACAAGTTCAATGAGGAGAGATAATTTGGATGAACTGCACTTGATTTATTAAGACAGAGAATTTGCATAATCAGTTATTTGGTGATTAAACTCAGATAAACCAACATAGCAGAGCAGAGTCGCAGCAAAGGTAGAATCAGGACAGTAACCCCCAGAGTCTAGACAGTGAGGATGGAGATGAAGATGGAGGATTGGATGGGGCACTGAGTGATCATGATGAGGCGGCGATGGGAAGGAGGCGGGTCACACAAACGAGAGCCTGAAAGGCAGAATGACAGAAGAGTGCTGACATTTAAAGCACACGGAACAGAGACTGATTGGCTCAAAGAAGGCGGGAAACAAAATGACTGGACTAGAGTAATGATGTCAGAACTGGGTTTGACAGTGTGAGGTGTGAGGGAGGATAAGTGTAAGGGATGTAAAGAAGTGGCTAGCAGCCCCAAACACCCAGGAATGCAGGTAGATGAGTGCATTTACCTATTCCTCACTGAATCTATGCTTAAGCATAATTAATTAGGCAACTTTTAGCGATGACAGCCTAACCGACTGTTGGTGATGAAAAGAGGGAAGAGTCTGGATTAAAACTACCAGCACTGGAAGCAAATAATGCTAATGATTAATAAATGGCAAAGCAGGGAACATACAAGACAGTTACTAATGCAACTGAAGTCTGGAGCATAAGCTAGCTAAGATACAGCCACTGGGAGTCACCCCTCCTTCCCTTGGGGAGTACCTACTTTCCACTATAAGCACGCCCCTTTCACTCAATTGCACAGTGTCACCAAGAGATGGCGCTTTCTTCAAAAAAACTTTGGCTAGTTAGCTATAGATGATTTTCTCAGTATTATTGTAGAGTCTTTGCCGTATGTACGAAGCACATTGAGGCCACTGTTTTGATTTGGCGCTATATAAAGAAAACTATCAAGGTATTTCAAACATGTTCTTTGGACATTGGCTTCTTTTTAAATCATTTTCAGTCCTGTCCTTGTACCTTAGATGTGAATGTTTTTTTCAAGCTCCATTTTAACCATTTTTGTTGTTTCTGTTTAAACCGACAATTTGTTCAAAGGAGAGTACATGCTCTCACAGTTACCCCAAGATAAAGAAAAACAGCAGTAACAACAGTCAACAGTAATAGATAAAGAACAATGGCAGGTTACGACTTCTATGGTGTGCAACTGACAGGACAATGAGAACTTGGTTTACTTAAGACCATCGTCCCTTTGCAGCGTCTAACATTTGGGAGCACCCGTCCACTAGGGCTGTTCGATATAATGAAATATATCGGATGACGATATAAAAACGTCTATGTTTCATTTTACGCTATCGTTTGTTTCGTGGTGTCGCAAAATAAACTGTTTACGGCAATATTTTTTCATCGTTTTGATGGTCACTGTAGTGGCTATGTTAATTTCTTAAAGTTCTCTCTTTCTCTTATATTTAATGTAACCACACTACAGACAGACCAGCGTTTGTTTTTATGCGTTGTCATTAGCAACAACGACGGTAAAACCACCGCGTGTCCGCTTGTTCCACATAAACCTTTCACAATAAAGCTCAAGATCCTGTTGAGACTTTTCAAAATAAACTGAATCACGTAAAAGAGCAGATTATTTACGGACGAGAAGCAAAAAAGAGCCGCCAGGTGCTAAAAAAATAAACCTTAGACTCAAACGTTGGAACAGGCTTTTCCCCGCAGCACGCTGTGTAATAAATACTTACAAAGAAAACGTCGCCGTTACAACTTATGTCTAAAAATGTATCGTTTCATGCATCAGTTAAAACACTCGACTCCAGGTACGCGACGCCCAGCTGGAAACACTTCACGCCAGTCGATCTGCCCGAGATTCACAGAATTTATAGAAAATGTTAAATTTTTGTGATTTATATCGTTATCGGACGATAGATGTCTTAATATCGGAATATGAGCTTTTGGGCATATCCCACAGCCCTACCGTCCACTTGTATAGCTTGTATTCAACGTAGCAACCAAGGTAGGCTTAGCTATCCTGCATAAACAAAACAACTTATAGCAGATTCCCACGAGAAGCAATTTTCTTTTGTGTTATCTCAACTTTTGCTGAATTGTCTGCAGCTCCTGCACACTCAGTGATTTGTTCCTCCCACATTATACAAAGGAGACTATCCACCATGCACTGGTCCCTCTTCCATGCAATCAATTTCAAAACTCAAAACAATGGGTAGTACTCTGACCTTATGGTTTCACATCTTTTCTAGTTTTTTGGAGAGGCACTACAATACAGCTACAGTCTTGTTTTTCATATTTTGTACAAGCCCATAAAGAAATAAATATATTGTCTTATTGTGCAGCATTCGCTTTTTAATCACCTAAGGTTCAAATCAACAATGCTTTGTTTTATCATTCAGCACGCTGATGTTTGGCCACTGTCCAGGGTGGTGTTTCAGTGACTGAGAGCCCTAACAGTGCTGGCCCGCCCTGCTTAGTTTAGTCTACCGAGGGGTAATTGAAGAGCACAAGGCTGCAATAGCATTGGACTGGAGGAATGCTGAGCTGCAGGGGAATATGGAGAAGGTTTCAGCCAGCAGCAATTAAACAGAGAAATGATGCGTGAAATAGAAAAGAGGAGGGGAGTGTTGGTGAAGAGAGAATAAAAGCGAAGAGATTGTAGAGGGTAGCAGGAAACGTCTAAAACTGTATGAAAAACAGTGGAGGTAGAGTAAAAGAGAAATGATGGTGAAAAGAGATTAAAGTTTTGTTAAATATAAAAAGACACCAGGGAGAAGATAGGATTGAGACTCTGCAAGTGGCCATACTAGAAAGCCAGTGCTTAGGCCTGGTGGTAAATGCAGCGTAAGCATGTACTATATATCACTCGTGACAATATTTTGGACTAACCTTCCCTTCAGAGTGCAGGGTTTGAAAACAATAACTAACTTGCAATCATCAGAGATGTATATTGTTACAGTCTTTCCTAAATTTTGACAGAAAGAAAAACGTTTTCAGCAAATCGATTTCCCCTAAAAAGCTGCTGCAGCGTAGACTGTTGTTTTGTAAGCTAAGAAAAAAAGATAAAGTTGCACGAAACATGAATTGGTTAGTTAAAATAATGTACCCTTGTTTTACAAGTAATATTTTTTGATACTTGCTATGTTATTTGAAATCCCTCTATCCAGTTCCATTCTTGAATATCTTATTGTCAGACTCCATATTGGCAGATCACCATCCCTAGTTTCATGTTTCCATGTATGACAAAATATGAGGGTTAAGACAAAAGGAACAATTAAGCACCACCCAAGACACGGGTGGTAAAGGTGGAACCACTTGGGATACTGTGGCAAAAGAATATCCCCTCGGGAATCAGGCAGTAAAGGAGAAACCCATCGGGAGGCCTGGCAGGTGGAGAGGAATAGAGGCAGAATCCCAGAGGAGAGTGTACATGATGCTGGTCATAAGGCAGGAAGGTTTAACTGCTCAGGAAACCTCAGTGAGGAGAGCACCAATGTTGACGCTGGGAAGGAGGCTGTGCAGAAGGCTGTGCAGAAGGCCTGTAAAACTGACATCCTGTTTCCTGAGAATGGACATGATGCAGAAGCAGGACAGGCAGATAGGTAGTGGTGAAGCCCTTTTGGAGGCTGTGAAGGTATAATCCTTCAGGAGGTCATGCTTAAAGCAAAAGCTGAATGTCTTGAGACAACAGCTAACAAAGTAAAACAGAAAATAATAAAACAACTAAGTATTCACAGAGAAAATAAGCCTCCAACTGACAAGAACAGATGGAGAAAGCTAGAATATTATGCAAGGAATTCAGGAAGTAAACTCAAATTGCACACTCCAGAAATCCTAACTAGAACTCAATTATAGACAATAGCAATAGCCACAGGCGACTAATAATCAGAACCAGTGAAAAAAACAAAATAAACACACTTAGAAATAATCAAACTCCACAACAAAACCCAGAGACCACGACACAAACATAACAAAGATTAAAAATAATGTGTGATTACAAGTAGTGCTGCCCTCTTTGGATGCTTTTTCATCAGGTTTCCAAACAGACTTCATGACTAATCAGAACAGCGCAAAATAGCAACATTTTATTAAACACAATGGGCCCACTTATTACAGACCTTAACATGAATCAAGCCTCAATTCTGCTTTTATATCTCATCATGAATGTTTTGTAAAAGCAGTCATCTAAACCACATTTTTTATTAGTGGCTCTTAAAACCAATTTACAATGCAGATGCTTTTCAAAATGTCATCGTTTAAAAATATGTGGAGTAATCCGCTGCTAAGATTTTGACACATGAAGGTTGAGTGGTTGCATTGTCAACGCGCAGCTGACGTCAGAGTTTGTGGGAGGGAAAAAGAGGTGAGTAGCCTTTTCTGAAAGCAGGAGGAAGAGCTTTCCTGGCCTCTCCTGCATCTTTGCTCACAAGCTTGTTAAGAGTTCATCCGATCTCATATTAGTAACCACAGCTGGATATCTACTGAGAGTTTTCCACACACGCAAATGCTCATGTAGACCAGGCCCAGGGGTTCAGGGATTTAATAGATGATAGAGGAGGAGGTTTTAAAAGGCACAGTGTGGAGACTCTTGAAGTACACTTAAATGTCAGTGACCAGAGCAATGTTAAGGTCCTAGATGACTTCTGCATGGACTATAGCTGAGCTGCCCCCATACACGTGGCCTAATGAGTGAAGCTCTGTGAGCCTGCAGTGTGGAGAATCCTCCTAAAATTGGTCTTCAACTTTCAAAATGTTACGAGTAAGAAGTAACTTTAGCTGCAAATCAGCTTCACACTTTCCCCACAAAGCCAGACCCAGATGTTCGGTTGACGTGCAAAAGAAGGGGAGGTTTTCACTGTGGACACGCACACACTCTTGGATCCAGTTTATAGGCATTTTGTTATACGTGTCCACTGCATTAACGGTTGAACCCAGAGCGCTCCTTTGGACAATTGTTTCAGAGAAAAATAAAATGTGCAATAAAAGAAAAAAAAGAATGAAATCTGAAATGGAGAAGTGTGGAATTACAGCAGATCCATGACCTCTGCGAGCCGGAGCTGCACAGCTGCCCCTCATACTCATCCAGCTGCCCTCTTCCTTCTCCGCCTCTCCCTCCATCTAATCCTGCCAGAGGACTTTAATTTACTGCCCAGACTTCCCTCACACAATTTCTTTAAAAGTACATTTTATGAGACTGCAATTCCATTTCATAGGAGGCCCTGTACAGTAAATCCTATTTGCGAAGCGTCATATGCGGTCACATTAACATGACAAAAGTGCCAGTCTGGAGTCCTGTGCTTTGCTCTTGCTCATATTATCGCCTCCTGAAGCATTTTATAGGATACCAGAGTGCCAACTCGTGTCCATCAGCAAAGTTGTAGTGGCTACTGCTGAGGCGTAAATGTCGACTGAATGGAAGATAAAAGTGTCTAGGCTACACAAACAGCAGCAGACACCTAATATGAATCAATAATATCGCAGCCATTTCTCTCTGGAAAAGTATCTACAGCTCAAATGTTGTTTTAGCAAAGTTCAGGGGGATCAAGGCATCAAAGCAGTGAAGAGATTGAAGAAAGTGTGCATTTATACAGCGCTTTTGAAGTAACCTTTGAAAAAAAAGCTCATGTGCTCCCGTTTCCTGCTATTTTCAGGCCCAATCTATAGGCTTAGTGCTTCCATAATGCTGCATTCTTTCAATGTCAACTAAGTGGTAAAGTTTTCAGCACCTCAATCAACATTCACATCGTGCCCCTGCAGGCGACTGACATACAGATTTTTCTTTCCACCACTTGGTCACTCCCCTCCTGTGTCAGCACAGGCAGGCTTAGCTGTCGAAGTTGTTGTCATCCGACTTTTGAAAGTCTTTTGATGAAGTATTATTACCATATGGCTATTAAACAGAATCCAGGTGTTACGATCTTATGAGGCTTCTTCGCTGCAGTTTCCCTCGCAACACACCGTCTAATCATAAACTTCATCACTGAAGCTAACTACGAGTAAGGAAACACAAAAAAATGCACACAATTTAAAGCTTTGAAGAAGTTACTGCTATATAGTCATAACTATTTAGGGGAAAGGCTAGAGCAGTTGCATTTTTTCTGCAGGTTCCAGGCAGGGAGACTGGAGTTCTGAGCCAGAGCCATATGGTCTTGTTTCAGCAGCCCATTTCTTGTCATTAATGAGCTGTGATTGATTGGACCGTCGGCGCTGCTGTGTGTGGTGCAGGCACTGAAAGAAAGATAAACAAACGGTGATCAAGTTAAGTGACCTCCTGACCTTTAGTGCTAAACTTTTTCACAGCCAACTTTACACTGTAGAAGCTCAATATGGACACTTACTCCTGTTTTTAATCTTTTTGATTAAATAATATAGATGTTATTAAACTTCATATATGAAAAACACGTCTTGTGTTTTGCCCTCATAAACTTTGCAAAATGTTCTATAAGGTTTTCTCATTTTTATTTTTCCAACCTTTTTTAACGTTTCAACCTTTACCGGCTAATATAAGAACTGTTTACTGTATGTACACGAGCTTGTTGTATATTTGTATGTAACTACCCAGCAAATATTTCTGTTTTGAATAAACATTGGCTGTCAATCTTCTTTCAGCATCTAGTCCTGGTTTAAAAGTAGTCCCAGTATGAAAGCTGAACCGATAAGCATTGTAACATTAGCTAAAATCGGACTGGAGGAAGGACCCTTATTTCTAACTCAGTTTGTCAGACTACACAGCTGGTCCCTGCCTTAGACGCTGTGCTGGCAGCTTTAACCAAACAATCTAATATAATAAGAAGGATATTTGTCTGCTGATTTTTTCTCCCCACAATAAACCTCTTGTGGTTTTAACAGAACCCATCCATCCTTGTGATTCTTTTACAGTTCTCAACTGTCATGCGGTTTGTAGAGACACCTGTAATCGATCAAAGATCAGTACACCCTGATACAAGCGAAATATCTGATCAGCCTCGCGGTGTTTATAGGTCATTTGCGCTGCCCTTGTGCCGCATTATCTCGCAGGCTAGTTAAAGAGAATGCCGACACAAACACGGCATCCTAAGCTGGCAATCAAAAAGTTCGCAAACTGCTGTCTGTGCAAGTTTACAATGGTAACCTTCTAACGTGTGACAGTATTTACATAAAGGATTCAGGCTTGGTTGGAATATTAATTATTGATGCGAACTGTAATGAATGATTTATAACCAAAGCCAATCAGAAGCTGCTGTCTCCCAGAGCCACCTGAGGGATATTATATATTTATAACTCAAGGACATGCTGTCATTGTTTAGGCCTACCTACTTACTCCTTGGTTTACAGCAGAGCAAAGCTTTTGTTTCCCTCTCCATTGTACTTTGCCTTCAAAGACAACTGCTATTGGCTGTTCAGCAGAAACCGTTCTCAGGAGACAACATGTGGCCTTCCTTTAAAGAGCGCTCTTGTAGGATGCACACACACTACAAACTAATGCGAGCGCTGTTTTCTCTCAGGCAGAACTTCATGCACACTTTTCTTGAACTTCAAATAAGAAATAATATTGGATGTTCACAGATCGACTGATGACCTTTTCTGCATGTTCTCATTTGCAGGAGTTAATTTGCAGCAGAGGACAACATTTTGATTGAGCCCGACCAAGAAATCAGTCACAGCAATGAGCGCGCATGCAGAAAAAACAGCAAACAAAAACATCAACAAAGAACACAGTCATAGTGCTTTTGTATAAATCTCAATGAGAATGAGAACGCACTTAGCACAGTGTCATTAACGCTGCATTTGGAGGCACGGCAATATGCAACGTGGTTTTGATAAATTAACAGAGTCAGTAAAACAAGGTAATATGTTGATGTGGGCTGCTGGAAATGCATTTACTTGCTTCAAAGTGACTCGGGCACCCATGGGAGTGGAGCAAAAATGATTGGGCCAAATTGATCGTCGCTTGGAATTAACCCCACTCTGATTGGTGCTGTTGTAATTGGAGGTCAAACGGGTTACTGTAATACATGATGTACAATTGATAATTAGGAGTCTTCCGATGTGCAGAGTAAATTAATTCCTACGAACGAGTTCCCACAATGTGCAGGTTCATAGGTTGTTAATCAGACTAGCCTCTTCCTGAACGGCACAAACACTTTGCACAGATGATTAACGTTAAACATAATTGTATGTAAATGGAGATTTTGGAATAATCCACATTACTCAGCTGACGGTGTTCTGTGTAAAGCTTTTCAGCTTCTGTTGAAAGGTTTGCATTAAATAAAATATTCAGTGTCGGTAATGTGAATACGAATACGAATTAAAATGTGATTTAATTGGTCATCTGGAAACAGAATTTCCTTCTATAAAAACATTCGTTTGTGGTCGAACCACAGTGGCATTCACGTATCCACACAAACCTGGTGCAGAATCAAGATCAGTGGCACAACGACTCTACATCTTTAATGGTGTGTTTGGCCTTTTTTATGACTACAAGACATAAAAATCTTTTAAAAAATGCTGAAAAGGGGGCAAAACTTGCTAATGGTCAATTTAGCTTAGCTCAGTTGCTAAAAAAAAACGATTTTAAACTATTTATTGAAACATTTATTTACACTGCTGAATGGTGTCCATGCATTGCTCTTGGGACCATGTAATACTGTGAGAGAACATCCATCCATTCATTTTTCATATCCAAACACACACACAATCTGCTCAAAATGCTGATTTTTAACTAATTTATTTCCAATTAATTTTATTACATAAGTAAAATATACATTTTTACATTTAATGGAATCAAATGAAGTTCATTTGACTGGTTTACATTCAGTTTATACCAAGCAAGTTTTCCTTAATGATTAATTATAAATAATCCTTTTATCTTATAGATACGGCCTGCAGTCGCCTGCAGTGTGAACGTAGCCTAAGTGGGGGTCGACTGTTTTGCTTCATTGTTTATTGAGCATGAAGAATCTTTTTTTTTTTTTGAGTGTGTGATCAATCACTAATAAATAAGAGTGGCTAATGACTAAAGTTTAAAATTTTAGGATTTTCTAATAGTCATTAAATTATTTATTAATTATTTATTAAAATAAACACTATTGCTTTATTTACTGACTTTAGAATGTTTGTGAAACTGTTATGAAATAAATCAAATTTTTATGAACATGGACATTAATTGTTAAGTAAACACGGGTTTGTACGTAATGCATTTCAACAGGAAATATGTTTTGTATAAATATAGAGTATGCACCATGGTAACGAAGAAAACAAAGCATTAATGCTAATTCGTCCATCCTTCATCATCCGATTATCCAATTCAGGGTCGCAGGCTGGCTGGAGCCTATCCCAGCTGTCATATGCCGAGAGGAGAGTTACACCCTGGACAGGTTGCACAGGACAAACACAAAGAGAGACACAACTGATCATGTTCAGCATCACACCCACAGCCAATTTGGACTCACCAGTTAACCTGACATGCATGTCTCTGGGCTGTAGGGAGGGAGTGGGAGAATCCAGAGAGAGCCCGCACAGTCACAGGTGGAACATGCAAAAACCTATTAACCCTCGTCCTGTGAGGAGTCAGCGCTAACTGCTGCACCACTGTGCTGCCGCTATCATGAAGCTAATAGAAAAGAAAATAGGGGGGGGATATATTTTCTATGTGGGATTTGAACAGCATTCTGTGAACCAACACTGCCCCAGTGTATTCAACACTTTTAATGTGAGTGAGGATTTACGGCCTGAATGCCTTTTTAATTTTACCAAATGGACACTGCGCTGCATCATATATGCTGAATACTGAGAAGTCTATGGTACGCTGTAATGTTGACGCGATGCCCACTTTGCTTAGGCTATTGCACAAAGGCCCTCTCATGCACTGGAGCCTGTGTATTATCTTCCTACTCTCCACACCCACACATACAGCAGCCTATTGTTGAGTGCAATATTTTTTTTCCTTTTTTAAGAGTCCATTCTGAGGAAAGGTTGAAGAAAGAAATCAGCAGCTTCTGATAGGAGTGACTCCTCTGCGTTGTAATGCACGCTTGATGCTATTTTTACTCTTACGGCAATTACTTTGTACCTGTTACTGAAGATATGTGGCTCATCCATACACACTTTAGCGAGTCGTGTGTATTGACATTACACATTCAGCGAACAGAAAATCCAGATGAAAACGGCGAGACATCAAACCATCAATCTCTTTCAGAAGGCTTCTCACCCATTCATTAATCAATAATTCTCCATCATCTGCAGCCACATTGTAAACTACAACACGGTGTGATTTTCTGCATGAACTGGAGTTCAAAGGCTTTGCATATTCGTGAAAATTATACAAGCTAGTTCCTCTGACGGCTTAGCCTCACTCTCGTGATTGTGTTCAAAGCTATTCTAAAGGATCTTGTCTGAAGTGGGGGCCATTTGAAGTGGCTTTGGCAGCTGCTGTAAGAGCTAGGTACCCGTTGCACAAGATAGGCAGAGCCATTGTTGAAGAGTTGGCCAACTGTTCTTGCTCCGTTTGTTTGGACATGCTGCAGACACGATTTGGCCCTTTACTCGGCTTCTCATGTCACTCAGCTTACAGCATTTTTGTCTATGGCAAAATGACAAGCCATTAATATGGATGTGACGGGAAGACGTGTGAAGCGTGCACACAAAGTGCTTTAAACTACATGCACCTTTTGCAAAGATGTGTGCAGAATCCAAAAAAAATTATAAGGAAAGGAAGTTTGCATGGCAACGTAGTGCTGCCGAACATTCATCAGGAGTGCTTCTGTAAAGTTTTGTAATTAGCATAAAGGTAATGTTTTGATGCAACTCTAATAGCACATTTCATCCTCGACTAACGTTCAAAAAAATTAATTATAAAAGCAAAGCAAAACCTTCCAAAGAAATTGCATCTGTACTGAATTCAAAGTCAAAGTGAAATTTTTGGAATAGTTGTATGTAAGGAAATATTAACTATAATTGCAGCTATCATCCACATCT
The DNA here is from genome assembly GCF_963969265.1 of Rhamphochromis sp. 'chilingali'. Lineage (NCBI taxonomy): Eukaryota > Metazoa > Chordata > Actinopteri > Cichliformes > Cichlidae > Rhamphochromis > Rhamphochromis sp. 'chilingali'. The sequence goes on along the minus strand of NC_137929.1, from coordinate 33,481,246 downwards.
TCTTTTACTTTTTCTTTGTCCTTCTTTTAAAAAATATTTCTCTCCTGTGAACTATGTTTACACAGTCAGCAAAGACCTGGTGCTCATTAGAGTTCTTGTCATAGCCTTACATAGCCTGAGAATATACAGGGATTTTACTTACTTTCATAGCAATTAAGAGGCTATGTAGCGGCTTGTTTTGCCCACACATGAAGTGGACACCTCGCTGACATTTGGTTGACCATGAACACACCTGTATACCGAGTATTCTAGAGTCAATTGTGAGGCCATCTGACTGACAGATAAAACGTGTCTGAAAAGGACAATGATCGCAGGCCCAGCAGTAAATCGAATCGAATGACTAAAAGAAAAGAATCAACAAGCTTCAATGACTCAGTCAAAGTCCTCAACTTAACTGCAGTGCTGTGGTGGGACCTTCAGAAAGCTGTATATAAACACATGCCTGCAAATTTGAATGAACAGAAGTGTAAAGCAGGGTGGGCCAAAATTCCTCCACAACGATGTGACAGACTGACAAAGTCAAACAGAAAAACATTAGTTAAGGTTTCTGCTGCTCAGGATGGTTCTACAAGCTACTGAATAATTCACAAGGCAGTTAAATGCCATTATGATTAGGAAGCTGAAAAGTTATATATTACATATTTCATGCAACAGGTATGAAGTTCAGGTTGCCATTTTACCATTATTTCCTGACTTAATTCTTCTTCCTCTTTTAACATCCACGAGGTCTTTGTAGCTTCAGCTCAATCATGTTAGTGGTGCATGTTTGACTTGCTTTAGCGGTCTGTACTTTTCGCTTCCAACCACAAAAAAATAAATCAAATTAAACAAAACAAGAAAGATAAATATAAGTTATATGTGATTTCTTATAGCATACAGTCGAGTGGTTATATTACAGACTACTTAAAGTTTGCTTTTAATGGCTGTGTCTCCTCTTTTCCTCCTGTTGTCATCCACAGCTGCTCTCAGATAGCACTCTGCATCGCTGCCTCTTTTTAGCCTGCCAGGCAAATTTAATCTTGAAATTCAGTTTTAATTGCAGTCCAATGTGATGCAGCTGACTTATGGCTGTAATTTCTTTGGGTGAATTTAATTTGGTAAGTCAATAAACAAATTATTTTTGGGCAGGAAGAAAAAAAAACAATCAAAAGCTCTCTCTGGGTAGCCATGACAGCAGGAGTATTATGATAAATGGTCATTTGATGCACTTGTAAAAATAGATATATATATATTTTGGCGGCAGTGTTATTATTGTTGCATGTAAATGCAACAATAATAACACATTTGCATTGTAATGTGTCCAGTACCTTTGATAATATTCGACTGAAGTACCATTAGGCTTAGTATTGGCCCTCCTTTAGAAAACATTGTTTGGATTATCATGGTTTACAGAGCCTCTGTCTGCCCTCCTTTCTCTGGCATATGTTATCTGCTGTTGCAGCTGCATGGCACCAAGTAAAGAATAACCCCCCACGCACCCCCCACCCACACCCCATCTGCTGATCCAGTCTCCTTTATTTCCATCCCTCTCATTTGCCAAAGCCTACCTGATGTGCCCAGCGCAGAGGCTAACCTGCTATGAACATGGCTGCTCCGCAGTTCTGGCAAGAAATAAACCCTTTCCATTCCTGGAAGGGCTACGCAGCGCTGATGTGCCATGCAATCTGCGTGGACTGGCTGATGGTTGCACTTAGCTCCACTCCTTGTTGCCAACACGAACAGCCCCTACCGAAACTGCTTTCGATGCGTGCCAGTGTTCCCACCATCCCTTGAATGGGCGTCAGGTTGCCGTGCCAAATTTGCTGGTGCCACTTTGGATTTTTCCCATTAATCGATGTATTGTTGAAGCCGACGCCTGCTGCAAGTGAATGAGATTCGCGACTGCGTGTTGGATGTTACACGACGGGACACGCACAGACAGACAGACAGACAGACAGAGACTCATCAATCAAAATCCTGTGAAGGGCTCGCACAAATGTGCCGTGTCTTGTGCCATTCCTAAGACTGCTCTGAATATTTCTGCACTCAGAGACTCATCATTATGCCATAATTGTCTAAATATGCAAAAATCCTCTTTATTTGCTAATTGATGAACACACAGCAAAATGCTAGCAAAAAAGGGGGGGTTGTGACACAATGTTAGCTGATTAGCACGGCTGTCGAGATTTTATTTTTGGGGGAGAAAAAAAGCTCAATTCGCAATTATGCTGCATTGAAAAACTCGTGCATGTGTCCCACTAGAACAAGAAAACGCATCAGATTTATTTGTTTGCTTTCACTTATGTTAGAAGTGGAGCAGTTGTTCTTAGCATGGTGTCCCATTTCAGAGAATTCTTCTTAAAGATGAACCGTATTGCAAAGTGTTGCAGCTTAAGCAAGATAATGAGCCACTATTTCTGTTTGATTTACTTTGTTTCCCAAAAATAAATGCACAGCATAGACAAAAAAAAACCCAACTTCCTACACATGAAACTAAAGGGAACACAGGGGACCCGTGGCAAAGAGGAAGTCATTGTGTTTTCGCCTGATTAATCAAGCTTGTATTCAGATGCTCAAACCAGCAAGACATTGTTCTATAGCATTGTTTAACAGGAAATAATGTACTCGGGGAGGAAGGGGGCGACGGAAGGGGAGAGATGAAATGCAAGCAGAGAACGAGCGAGGAGGAAGAAGAGCGACGAGAAATTTAAAGGAGGAAGGTCCTGGGTGTCTGCAGAGAAGCCAGAGCCTTTGGGGACCCAGTGTGTACAAGGTAGCAATTATACATGATGAAGTGCCTCCCTCTGCAGCCCCCTTCAGCAGTCATTTCCCACTAGTGCGTGCCACACCACAGCCACATACATCTTCCTGTTGCAAAAGATCTCATTAACGACCAATAGATGGGACGTCACTTATCTTTATCAAACATATGCATAAGTGCCCACTTATGATTCTCTTCTCCCACTTTCCCCTTCCCTCTCTTTTCCTCTGCGTGTCTCCTTTTCCGATTTAAGACGCATTGTCTTTGAGGCAAATCAGTTTCATTTAGCAGCATAAAGGCAGAATGGAGGTTAGTCCAGTGAAATGGAACAACTTTCTTCCTTATTAGGCAAATGGCAGGGTGTACTATTTCTCCTGCAAAGATGGGTGGTGGTGGTGGTGATGGTGGCGCTGGGGGATCAATGACACTGTAATGGCCATAATTAGCACTATAAAGCTGAAGCAAGAGCCATGAGAATATGAGACTGAATGCTGATTTTTATTGTCATAAATTACTGCTTGAAGCACGTTCCTATTACATGCTCCTGCTTTGTCCAGTTATGATTTTAGTTTGTAGCCTGGGATTACTAATATTGTACTGTTAACAATAAGCAGCGCTCAATAGAATTTCATTAAACGGGAGGTCAAGCCACATAGGGGGACCTTTAAGACGTCGCACGCAAAGGAAAAATACTCTGAGTGTGAATGCTCAATGTTTAAAGTGGGTGACCTGCTTAAATTCAGTTTCCATTGTTGATCTTCTCCTTGTAAAAAAAATCATCCAGCACATTATGAATGGAAATGAACATGATCTTAAAAGAAATGCCTACAGCACCTCGCTATGAAAAGGCAAACAAAGGGAAATGTGAAGAGGCCACGGCTCATTTCTACGTGTTTCACAAAAACAAACCAAAAAGAAATTCTTCGAATTCCAACTTTCTCCGATACAATGAGGACATTTAAAAGTCAAAAATTCCTCATTTAAAAGTCATGGGCTATCTCCCGCAGGCCATTAGTTTTTGCTGCCATTTAAGCAGATTGTGGAATCGGCTGTCCTAGATGATAAAAGGTGAATGCGAATCTACAATCGACCATCAAAGTAAACAACGATCTCTTCTGCTCAAAAGTAATTACACTTTGTCACCCCTACTCTTCTTCAAGCATCGTGCTGTTAGTTTAACAACTTTTGCTTTGACACTGCAAGGACGGCGACGTTCGGAACGCAGGGAGGACGGGGAAGCACGTAGCACAGCCTGGAAATGCAGCTTTTCCAGCCATAATCACAAGATTTGGCCTCTGCGCTGCATTACTAGTTAACATAGTCGGTTTGTTTTTAACGCTCACGGTTGATCTCAGTTCTTTTATGGCTTTGCTTTCTTCTAATGTAATGTTCTTCTTCTTATTAATGATTTCCGTTCTTATTCAGCACTTTGTATCTGTGTTTAATTCTGTTGTAGTGATGAGTTTAGTATTCATGTCTGCATTAGTCCCTTTTAATATTGTCCTGTTTCACTTTGAAGATTAGTTTCCCTTCGCGTCTGATTGTTTGTACCTGTGACTCATTCCCTACCTGTGTCTAATACCTTATCAGCTCTCTCTCTCCCTATATACACACACACACACACATATATATATATATATATATATATATATACACACAGCGGGGCAAAAAAGTATTTAGTCAGCCACCGAGTGTGCAAGTTCCCCCACCTAAAATGATGACAGAGGTCAGTAATTTGCACCAGAGGTACACTTCAACTGTGAGAGACAGAATGTGAAAAAAAATCCATGAATCCACATGGTAGGATTTGTAAAGAATTTATTCGTAAATCAGGGTGGAAAATAAGTATTTGGTCAATAACAAAAATACAACTCAATACTTTGTAACATAACCTTTGTTGGCAATAACAGAGGTCAAACGTTTACTATAGGTCTTTACCAGGTTTTCACACACAGTAGCTGGTATTTTGGCCCATTCCTCCATGCAGATCTTCTCGAGAGCAGTGATGTTTTGGGGCTGTCGCCGAGCAACACGGACTTTCAACTCCCGCCACAGATTTCCTATGGGGTTGAGGTCTGGAGACTGGCTAGGCCACTCCAGGACTTTCAAATGCTTCTTACGGAGCCACTCCTTTGTTGCCCGGGCGGTGTGTTTTGGATCATTGTCATGTTGGAAGACCCAGCCTCGTTTCATCTTCAAAGTTCTCACTGATGGAAGGAGGTTTTGGCTCAAAATCTCACGATACATGGCCCCATTCATTCTGTCCTTAACACGGATCAGTCGTCCTGTCCCCTTGGCAGAAAAACAGCCCCATAGCATGATGTTTCCACCCCCATGCTTCACAGTAGGTGTTCTTGGGATGCAACTCAGTATTCTTCGTCCTCCAAACACGACGAGTTGAGTTTATACCAAAAAGTTCTACTTTGGTTTCATCTGACCACATGACATTCTCCCAATCCTCTGCTGTATCATCCATGTGCTCTCTGGCAAACTTCAGACGGGCCTGGACATGCACTGGCTTCAGCAGCGGAACACGTCTGGCACTGCGGGATTTGATTCCCTGCCGTTGTAGTGTGTTACTGATGGTGACCTTTGTTACTTTGGTCCCAGCTCTCTGCAGGTCATTCACCAGGTCCCCCCGTGTGGTTCTGGGATCTTTGCTCACCGTTCTCATGATCATTTTGACCCCACGGGATGAGATCTTGCGTGGAGCCCCAGATCGAGGGAGATTATCAGTGGTCTTGTATCTCTTCCATTTTCTGATGATTGCTCCCACAGTTGATTTTTTTCACACCAAGCTGCTTGCCTATTGTAGATTCACTCTTCCCAGTCTGGTGCAGGTCTACAATACTTTTCCTGGTGTCCTTCGAAAGCTCTTTGGTCTTGGCCATGGCGGAGTTTGGAGTCTGACTGTTTGAGGCTGTGGACAGGTGTCTTTTATACAGATGATGAGTTCAAACAGGTGCCATTCATACAGGTAACGAGTGGGGGACAGAAAAGCTTCTTACAGAAGACGTTACAGGTCTGTGAGAGCCAGAGATTTTCCTTGTTTGAGGTGACCAAATACTTATTTTCCACCCTAATTTACGAATAAATTCTTTACAAATCCTACCATGTGAATTCATGGATTTTGTTTTTCACATTCTGTCTCTCACAGTTGAAGTGTACCTCTGGTGCAAATTACTGACCTCTGTCATCATTTTAGGTGGGGGAACTTGCACAATCGGTGGCTGACTAAATACTTTTTTGCCCCACTGTATATAGTCTTCTATATATTCTGTGTGTTGTGTATTGCAGGGTCTTCATCACACAGTTTAAAGCACCTTGAGGTGACCTCTACAGGGATTAGAACAACTGAAAATACAGTCTGTTAATCGCTGCACTGTAGTTTCAGATTACAAAGGCATCAGATGTAACGGTGGTACGAATCTGCTCCCAGCTGGAAGGTGAAAAAGTGAATTTCAAAAGAATTCAAACTACTTTTATAACACTATCATATTGATGGAGAAAGGAAAAACGGGTCAAAGTGGAAAAAGAACATTTTCTGTCTACGGCATAGCAAAAAATATTTAAAAACATATAACAAAAGACCTTCTGTGTGAAATTCTTTTCATGGGCATTGTGTCAGGGTTGGCTCATACTTATTTACTTATTTGCAGGTGTTCTAAAACAGCCTACAGTGATATGATGCAGTTTATGAAACTAGTCTGCTTTTCCTTCCACCTAAAATACCCAACTCTTCTATTCCCTGTACAGACTAATCATACAGCCTTCATCTCCTCCTGCTACTACCTAGACCTCTTCTCCATCTGCCTGTCTCTCTTTTCTCTCCAGTCTCCATTTCGTTCACCTCTCCTCTCTTCTCTTGTCACTCACATGCTTCTACTACAAAGGTGCCCAGATGCCTCAAATCTCCAGGACTGATCTCCTCTAGCAAAAGTGTGACCCACGTGGGATCTGCCTCACTAATCACTGTCTGAAACCACTCTGGGCTCACAGGCCGAGAGATAAAGACAGCCGCGAGCTTTACTCAGCTTTAGCAGGCCTCGGCGGCTGTCTCTGTCGGGACTGACAAGCAAGACTGTTGCTGAGGTGAAAAATTGCCGCCGGCAAGCCTACTGCGAGCTACCTTTCCATCTCACCATCGAAAAAGTTGCTCTGCAATCTGTCGATCGAGCACAAAGGAATGTCACCTCTGAGCCGGCGTGATGCTCACCACAAAGCAGGTTACCTGCGTGGCACTAGGTCTGCATGCATAATTGTTTCATTGTTTGTTTGCTTTTTATGTTTATTATTATCATTATTATTATTATTTTCCTGGCTTTTTTTCCCTACCCCCTCGAACTCTCAAGAGGAGTTTGCGTGATAAACGATGAACAGCAAGGCCTAGAGTGTGAACTTCGCATGGTTGCACCGAATCCACAATTAGCCATTTCATTAGCATCCATTAACATTTCATTTTATTGTGTATATGGGAAAAACAGTAGAGGAGGTGAGGGCAGATGCTACATTTTCCCACTGACCCATGAATACACATCAATGCACTCCGGTGGCGCACTAATAACAACCTCTGTTTATGCATATGATCATTGAATGTAGCCAAGAGGAATCTTTAAGTACTGACTAAGTTTCAAAAAGAGCAGAAAATATACTGGAGGATAAAGGATTGTGTGGTTGTGTTTGTGTTAAATGGCATAACCAGAATATCCAGATAACATCTTTTGAGCAACTCAGATTTTGGATATGATCTTATCCCCAACCACTTGGTTAATTTTCAGATCTGACCAGGTTTTCATTTTGCCTTTGAAGGCAGTCATTGTGTGTCTGCCTGGGTAATAACAGAGTCAAATTCCTTCTCTGACAGTTTTATGAACAAAACTGAACCTATAGCCATTCACGGTCACTCTGTGGTGAATGTGGGTCTTACAGTTTACTTTTCCCGCTGGTAGAAAGAGAGCAACTCTGTAGGAGACCGGCATTAACACAGAGGGCGACGAGGCACCCGTCGGTGTGACTGAACTGATATGTGTGTCTGACTGTGTGTGACGGTGGTTGTAAATCGTTAAAGATTGAGTCAGAATAAAGTAAAGCTCGTTGGTGGTGTGAGGTACATTACTGTGCAAAAGTCCTGAGCCACCCCTCATTTGTTTTGGGGGTGGTGAAGGATGCCACGACGGAGCCAGACTCTTGTACTTTTTAAAGAGGTCTAGAGCGATCGTGGCTCAAGAGTTGGGAGTTTGCCTTGTCATCGGAAGGTTGCCGGTTCGAGCCCCGGCTTGGACAGTCTTGGTTATTGTGTCCTTGGGCAAGACACTTCACCCGTTGCCTGCTGGAGGTGGTCAGAGGGCCCGGTGGCGCCAGTGTCCGGCAGCCTCGCCTCTGTCAGTGCACCCCAGGGTGGCTGTGGCTACAATGTAGCTGCCATCACCAGTGTGTGAATGTGTGTGTGAATGGGTGGATGACTGGTTGTGTAAAGCACTTTGGGGTCCTTAGGGACTATAAAAGCGCTATACAAATACAGGCCATTTACCATTTAGAGCAGCGGTCTCCAACTCCCGGGCCATGGACCGGTACCGGTCCGTGAGTCGTTTGGTACCAGGGCGCAAGAGTTGAGGCTTGGGGGTGAAATTTATGGTTTTCAGCGTTTTGAATTGGTTTTTAGTGTTTTTTTGTTTGTTTGTTTTTATCGTTAACTCAGTTTCTGTGGGTCTTTTCCTCTGTGTTATAAATACATCCTTTTTTTTTTTGGTACCCGTACTGCTTTTATTTTGTTGTATTTATCCGTGACACCTTAAAGGCCAGTCCGTGATAATATTGTCGGACATGAACCGGTTGGGGATGGCTGGGCTAGAGCAAAAGTTTTCAAGGCTTTCAACATTTTTCTTTGGACATTGGCTGCTTTTTCACTCAATTTCAATCCAGCGCTTGTATTTGACCATTTCCAGAGAATATTTTTTGTTTGTCAAGCCACCTTTTTAACACTGACCTATGGTTTGTTCAAGCGTAAAGAAGTAACAAACTCGAGTGATGAAGCAGTGTTGTGTCTACAGATCACAGATAACTGATCAAAGAGCCCATTTGAAACTGTGGCTCACACTTTGTTACTATCAGCCTGCCCCAAACATTCAATTTCTGTAGCTGCATCTACCGAAAATGTTAAAGACGCAAAAACATCTTTAGGAAACTGGACAAGTGGAGGACAAAGAAAAACAGAAGCAAAACATCTACAGCAGGTGAGCAGTATCTGAAAGTCACATCCTTCCAGAAACAGGAAAGACCCAACACAGGACCTGAGAGATGCACCTGTACACTGAAGTCTCGTTCGTCAGCATCAAGGAGAAATTTTTAAGGAAGGGAAACACGGAGGAAAAAATCCAAACTTTACATTTTTGGTTCAAATCATCATTTGTATGTATGGCCGAGGTCACATAGAGAGGTACAGTATCTGTAGAGTCACAGGTATTTGTAAAACAGAGTGGAGGATCCGTCACGGTGTGGGCTTTTGTATAGTATTGTATCAAAGGTACAGTGTATTAGGGGTGTCAAACCTAATCAGTATTTTAATGATAATGTTACGTTTAATCCAGGAGTGAGATATCGTTGTAGCTTTTAAACTATTAGAGGCCCTAAAATGAAATGTATAAATTAGGGTTGATGCAATATAAGAGTTTCACTATATAACAAAAGACATCAATAGAAATACAAATCTTCCAGTCAGAATTGTCCTTAATTTTATTTATTACTGGTTGTCAGAGATTTACAGTTAACAAACAGTCAGGTGAATAAACAACAATGAGACACTTGAGATTGACAACGTGCAGCACAGGTGAAAAGCTCAGAGCAAATCACACCGAACTGCAGTATTCGTTTATTTTTATAGGTTACATCGTCAATATGCAAATATAATCACATTTCCTGTTACGCAGGTCCTGATGCTGTCTGTGCGTAAGCTGTGTGTGTAAGCTGTGTGTGTAAGCTGTGTGTGTGTGTCACAAAGTATGTGTGTTGCAAGTCAATTTCTAAGAATAATATAATGCAAGTCAACTTCTGCGGATATGTATTTCTGTATTGGTCTCTTGCGGTAAATCCCAGTGTCACAGGGTCAGCTTCCTGTTTCTACAGAAAACTGTGTCTGGTGAAATATGTGTAACATAACTTTTGAAGCATAAGCAAATAAAACAATAAAAACTCCCTAACACTGGTGAATGAGGACATCTGGCACTGAGTGATGCAGAGTGGTGGTGCATACAGCTCGAATGTCAAATGAATAAACAGAACAGGCAGAATGTAACAGCACCAACAAAGCGAATAAAGCACATTAAAACATAAAAAACTATACTGTAAAAACAATTGTTATTCATTAGTGACCCTTTTGTAGAAAGTAGTAAAAATATATACTTTTCTAAACCGGCATGAAATTATATAGAATAATCCGTTTTTACAGCACAATGAACCAACACCCTTTCCACACCCGTGAGTCCAACCACAAGGTACAAAAGAGCATTTTAATGAAGCAGCTAGCTTAGCAGGCTTAGACAGCAGAGTGGAGAAGCAGCAGCAAGAGGCAGACAACAGTTCGGTAATTAAATTAAGAATTAAGTCCTCAACAGTTCCCCCGTCTCCAGTGCTTCACTCAACTGCATAACAACAATTTGTACGCACCTGTGGGAGTGACTCGGTTCAACTTAACAAGTTTGTTGTGTGAAGTGAGCCTCTCCCAGCAAGAGAAGTCTCTGCAGCCACAGCGGCAGACGCCTCACTTTAGTTAGTCACAACTGTGTTGCTTAAACAGATGAGAGTGGAAATAAACAGTAAAGTGAGTCTGACCGCGACTGTGCTGACGCTGGCTTGTTTATGATATGATCATATGCGTGATAACCACTTATTATTTTTAAAATATTATCTATACTACAAGCCTACGTGTCAGCACATCACCGTGGATCTTTTCACGCAGCATCTTCCAGCGATGATAATTTCGATACCTCCATAAAATCCGAATGATTTAAGTTAACAATGCGATCTTAAAACGTCTCATCGACTCCTGCTGCCAGGAAGTCGCAGTTAGCGAGAGTTGATATTTGCCCGGGTATTGTGGGATGTGTGCGCGTCGGTGTGGGCTTGGTGGTTTCAGGGTCTCTGCTTCTGACAGTACGAAGACGCTCAGCTCCAGAGATGAGCTTGAGGATCTATTAATTTCAGTGAAAGCTTGGTCATTACAAAAGGTAAACGCTGACATTTCAGGCAGCATGTTATTTTGACTGACTGCCTATTAGAAGGTGTAATGCGGCGTGCAAATGTATACTTCAAGCCTCAGCGCTTCAGCAATGGACAGGGAGAGCGGATGACTCAATCTACTGGTCTTTATTTAGCAAGGTCACCGAGGACATTTCGGTTTGGACAGGCAGCACCCCTCCACATGCAGAGATCCGTACACGCAGACACTATCAGTGACACCGCTGTCAGCAGAATCCTCTACCTCTGAAGAGCTAGGACTATTAAGGACCTGTCTCCATTTACTGTATATTGGTGCTGTTTATAGAAGATAGGAGCTATAAATCCATTGTTATGGCTTTTTCCTCAGCTTCTAACTCAAGGGAAAGCTCTGTAGTCCCAATTTCTGATCAGTGGTGCTTCACCATCACCAGCCAGCTTTTTGCACACGGATCGGGTTCGATAGTAAAAGCCACTAATACTAATTGTCAAATTCACAGCTGTGAAACACAGGATCGGATCAAGAAAACTGACTATTGTGGCTCACACAGAAATGCTTATTGGCTTCTCTGACCCACTAAAAATCAGTTCACTTCAAATGATACATTACTTGCAGAGGATTACCCACCAAACAAACTGGCATATCTTGCAGTGCAACGAGCCAGCCACTGTAATTTGAAAAATGGGAGTTCTGTGTACTTCAGCACCCGAGGCTTTGATAAACCTGCCAGTTGTCACTTATTCTAAGCAATGGTTTTACGGGTCTCAGAGCCCCCACCCTAACCGAGGTTGAACTTTGAAAGTGCTTTGTTTCTGTCTTGTGTTTTTAGTGTCACCCCCTCCTCCCCACACCTCCCCCAGGGGGTGTCTTATAGTTCTGGCCTGTTGCCCCGTCTTGCGTTGCTTTTTTAGCCGCATTGTTATATCGGGTGGACGGCGGGTCACGCAGGGCTGGGCTCCTCCTCCATAAAGGTCCCCATTCAGGAAAACTGGACGACTTTTTTTTTTTTTTTATGGGTCTAATTGGAACTTGGCAGTGCAGCCATGTGGGCTGCTGCTGCTGGGGATTAGATTGGTGGCTCAGTTGGCTGACTCCTGATGGAACACTATGGACCCAATGCAAACGCTTCCCTTGTTACCCTGGAGGAGAGGGACAGCGTGCACGCGTTTGCGTTCATCTTTGTGTGTGTGCGCGGAGAGCACGGGGACGGGGAGGCGGTGTGGGAGACTGCAGCCCTGCTCCAAAGCGATTTGTCTCGGCCAAAAGGTTCCCTTGTCCTTCACAGATGGCTGGGCATGCATCCCCATTAGCAGCAGAGAAAGAAGAGCAAAGAGAGCACAGAAGAAGCGACACCTGTGTGTCTGCTTAACAAGTGAACTCTCGCTGTGATCTATGAATGCGCTTCTGTTTTAGAATGTAATTTACACTCCATCCAAGGCAAAAACACATCATGGAGCACATCCAATGTGGAATCTAGAGAGGAGAGCTACCGAGGCAAGCAAAATCCCATGACTCCTTTGAAAGAATTAGCATTTTTAGCCCACGGGGGAACAATGACAGAGCAAGAGAGACAGAAAAAGGAAGCTGGACAAAGAAGTGAAGACGCCACAGGGGAAGTGGAGGGGAAGGGGATTTATGCAGACTGCATGAGGCGTTCTCGAAAGTCAGTGTTAAAGGAGGTTATGGATCCCTTAAAATCCATTTTCCTCAATATGAAAGAAAATAAAATGCTGTTTGGCAGTCATCAAAGTGTTTGTTCTTCCCTCTTTCATTCTTCTTTCAGACACCGCAGGGTTGGAGCTGAAGGGCTGAAGGCTTGTCAGTTTGGCACAGTTTCAACAATGTGTTATTTATTGGGGGGAAAAGCAGATCATTGGGGTAAGGAGTTCACAGTGTGCGAGGGTAGGCTGTGAGCAATTCCATGTGCAGCTTGCCTCTCGCCCGCTCACCTGCATTTATGCCAGCATTGCCCTCAACCCCTTTGGGTGGAGCTCTCCCCGCAACGCAGATGTCTATCAGTGCAGCCGCGAGCAGGGGAGGTAAACACGAAACTGAGAAAGTAGTAAGAGAAAAAGCCCTTGTGCGAACACTAATTCAAGCTGTGATGATTCTATGGTATTAAAACAATAGAGGAAAGAAAAAAGGGATTGAATGCGATAACAAAAGGTTAGGAAATAGAAATTTTAATAAACACTAAATACCTTTTTTAAATGCTTTTTAAAAAGGAGCTTTGCACTCACAGTATCTCAAGCCAGTATCTTGTTCAATCGCACCTCAAAATGTGGACTGGAGAAGCTGGGGCTCAAAATCTTCAGCTTGTTGGACAGTCAGCTGACCTCCTGAGACACTGAGACACAACCGCCACATGTAGCTAATGAACGTGCCTGAAGAAGCTCCTTGTTTTTCTGCATCATTGTCTTGGCAGAAATCAAAATCGCATGTGCACTATTTGGATTTAGTTTAGCTGAATCAATAAATAATAACATGTTTAGTATTTTCTTGGGTTGGACCACCATGTGTAAAAAAATAGCAGTGTGCCTGCAGAATGTTTTCCAGCAAAGGTTAGAAATTCTGACTGTTCCAGCTTAATGGTTTGGACACAAACCAAAGAAAAAGAAATATGCTTCTTTTCTGGCATAGTGGCCAATCAATGTTATGACTACAAAACAGGATGTACACTCACTCACAGATGCAGCAAAATAAATACTTTTTCCCCAGTTTTAAAAACAAACTCATGATGTCAATCCTTTTATTTTGAAAATCCTATCCCTTGATTCTTGTAGGATACCGACACCACCCCATCTCCCTCCAGCCCGAATCATTACCAATATTTGGATGCTTTGCTTTAGTAAAACACATTATGAAAACACTTAGCAAGCAAACTTATTCTGCCAAGACATCTCCCGTCAGTGTGCTGTTGATGTAGGGAATACTCTTACTGCCCCATATGTTTAAGGTTTAAACCACGTTAAATATTTTATCTCCTGTTTCATTTATAATAATGCAATATATTCTATAAAATCATAAGTTGGTAGTGTGTCTAAAACAGGCTTAAACCTCGATTCATTATTTAATATTGTATAATGAGAAGAGAAATAAACACTTATCTAAAGATGGTGGGCGGAGCCTGCACATTGTGGAAGGAGTTGATGGTTCCCTCTTTATGATCCGAATCTTCTTTGTGAAGGCTTTCCTTGCCAGCATGCCAAAATATCAAAGTATCTTCACATCTTCACACAATGCTATCTCCTCTTCATTTCACAGGCCACCCAAGGAGTGTAAGTGAAATATGAGCAGAAAAATTAGAAGATAAAAAAAAAAATGCTGCTTCCCTGTTAGCCTGCCAAGTTTCAGCATTTTGTCTTTTGGTTGCTTGGTGAAAATATGTATTGCTTGTTTGTTCTGATGGTTGTATCACATATAGTATGTATGTGCCTGTATGTATGATAAATCTTGGGCATGACGTGCAATAACACACCAGAGAAACCACAATAGGACATAATGGGGGGTGGGGTTTTTTTGACAACCAAAAGGGTCGCCCCCTGGTGGCCGCAATAAAGAACCAGCTTTTAAGCAGCTTCACATGGGCTTCACTTTTCATACTTAGGAGTAGGGATGGGTATCGTTTAGGTTTTATCCGATACCAGTACCAAACCGGTACTTTTGAAACGGTGCCGGTGCTTAAACGGTGCTCGAACCGGTGCTTAAAGAATGAAGAACACAAAATTGGTCCAAAAACCTCTTATGTTTAGCTGTTTTTTGTAAAAAAGATAGCAATGTTAGCCTTTTCTGCAGCTATAGGGGATTTATGGTATCACTCTTGGCTGGAAGCAGTGCTTAAACAATGGAAAAAACACAAACTTTGTACAAAAACCTCTCATGTTTAGCTTTTTTCCACTTTTTCTTTGGTCATTTTAGCCTTTTTTGCCAGGGTGAAGGGAGTATCTGGAATCAAACAACAGGACAGACGTATGTAATTACGACGGTGTTTGCTAGTTCACCTTACATGCATTAATTTAATGATGTGGTTAGCCTACTCAACGTAAATTACATACATACAACATTAAGCTACTGATGCAGAGAATAACGGCTGCTGCTGCCATCATCATTTCTGCTACACTGGGCTAGGGGCCAGGACTCTACTCTTCGAGTTTTTGGGCGATGTTGCTAACTCCGGGTCAGATAACAGGCACCACACCCGCAGCAAGCTATAAAACACGGGGCTTTTTTAAAAAACGCAATGCATCGCCAGGTGTTTCATCAGATTCGAGGTGTTGCCTCCTTTGCACAGTATCACCTTAAAGCACTTGTTGCAGGCTGCTGAGTTTGCATCTTTTGCTGTGAAGTACAGCCAGACTTTTGACCACTTCGCCTTGGGTGTTTTAATCTGTAGCTCTGCTCTAAAAGAACGTACGTACCTGGGCCCACCTACTACGCTTGCAAAGGTAAAATGATTGGCTGGAATCCAAAGTGTATGACATCTCAGGAAAAAAAAGCACCGAAATAAAGCACTGAAATGTGCGCTGCTTTTCGGTCTGGTTACTACCGTTTATGTCAGAACCGGTACCCATCCCTACTTAGGAGCTCCATCTAACTTTTACATGCTGTTCTGCATAAGGATAAAGTTCACTTTCACTTTGTTAGGTTTTTTGGGCAACCACTGCTGAACACATGCAGACCTAGAACTACAGCTACAACTACTCTTTTAGCTTCATTCTGCCCAAAAAGTTTTTAAATAATCTGAAACTAAGTAAATGTTGAAAATCAGTATCTTGGCTGGTCATCAGTCCAATATCAAACCACAGTCACATGTCAAATTCCCTGCTTTTCTCCATTATTACTGTAACTGCCACGGGCAACCTTAAAAATATATACTGGATTCCACTATTTAAAGAATATTCAATAAATACAATGCAATGAATTATTTCTTTTCTTTTCTATTATGGAAAATGTTGTTTCAGGTGAATTGCATCAAAATATTGTAGATGCATGGAAAGCCCTGATCAGGCTTGCTTACTTGTTGAAACATGGATACAGGGTTGAAGTTTCATTTCTAGAAAACTGCAGATTAAATAAAAATTCTAATATTGTGTTAAGGACAAAAATCTTCCTTAAACTATTCAGATTAAACGCTTTCATTTTAGCCTTTTACCAAAAACTGAGCTGCATTTTTCTTGAAAATTAAATACAAAAGTGGTCGAGGTGTTAAGGTGAAATTCCACCATGTCTGTTTTCTCAGTCCCAAAATGGCTAGTGAGCATTAACGTCATAACCGTTTGCCCTGATCACCCTGATTCCTGTTCACAGGCTGAGGGAAAGTGTGCAATTTTAAAGACAAGGCTTTTCTTTAAGGCATCAGCTCAGGAATTGACTATCGAAAGGAGCAACTGGTGTGTTGATTGGCTGAGAGTTGAAAATTCTTTTGCCTCTGGAAGTATAATTGGCAGCGCACAAAGGCAAGACGACAGCATAATCATCACCTTGTTGGCCGGGGTAATTTGAACTGTCTTATGCTCTTAGACACAAAGACAAAGGTTCTATGACAGAGCTCTTCTCCTGGAGAAAAATTATCATGTGTCTAAAAAAAAATTGAGAAAAACTCTAGATGATTATATAGTTGATAATATAAGGTGCACTTGCAAGAATTATGAAGCCTCTGGTATTTAAGAGATGAGCATAGACTGTATATAAAAGATGCATGCTGCCACTGTAACGTCACAGTGCATTTTAAATCCTCAAAATTAGCATTTGGCTAATGCTGTTCTAGTTTTATTACAGCCAGAAGTTACATATTGTTCCAAAGAGTAATTACAGATGTATGCTAATTAGCGCTAGCTTCTTAGCTAGCGCTAATTAGCATATTAGTAAGTATTAGCAATTAGTAAGCTTCTTCTTCTTACAAACAAGCTAGCGCTAATCTTTGTGAGAAGTTTCTCTCATTCAAGAAGCAACACAGCATCAGAATCAGAAAGTAAGAGGGAAAGATTGCTGAGCATGTTTCCACAAACTTCCCATTGGGCAACTGAAGTGTACAACTGTTCAGTCAGAAACTGTGCCCTCATCGCTTCAGCCTGAAAATATTATTCTGTATGAATCACGAAGTGCTCAAAAAAAAAGGTCGAAGGTCAAAAAACGGTAAACAGTCAGAAAGCAAGCCCCGATGTCTGGTTTTGAATCCGAAGAACAAATGTAGGTGAAGTCAATGACAGAGAGCCATGAACAACGATGGCCCTTAAGTAGATGATAATCGAGAGCAACCCAATGGGGCTTTTAAAAACCATCAGCAGTGAACCATGGAGACCAGAGATGTACAATAGCAAATCATAGTTGACACCTCTTAACTGCACAGGTCAGAGCAGCTAATGGCCTTCACAGAGAGCACAGCAACCACAAACAACCCATATGGCTAAGTTCAAATTCTATCTTTGGACTACTTCAGCATTTGAGCGCGGTGTGCTTTTTAGAACCGAGTGGACTATTCCTGTATTTACCGGTCAAGTCAAACAAATTTAATTGTGTTCTCTGAGCAAAGTGCTGTGACAGAAAGAGCAGAGAGAAATAAGCTGTTGCTGAAGGTGAAAGCACACACACACGCACGCAAAAAAAAACCTGTTTGAGGGGTAAAGGCCAAAACACGGCAGCTTTTAAAAAGCCAATTGCAAAGCCATTAGGCATTGACATGGGTGGAAAAAAGGGGGGGGAGGGGCAATAAAAGTTGCATTTAGTGAGATGAAATGTTGTGCGCACATTTTTTTATTCACAATGACTGTGCTTATCATGAAAGAGGCACAGTTGCGACTCTGCCTGCAAAGCGAAGCAGTAAACAAGTGTGTCATTTGAGACGCCGCGGCTGAAATTCCATTTCAGACTCAATTTTCCTTGAAAACAATGTGATTAATTAGCTTCATAACGCAGTGAACGAAAAAATAATGGTCACGATGAATCATAATGTCATACGATGTCATTACGAAAATGCTGAATGCTCATTATAAGGCTGGGGTTACTATCGCGCATCAAAGCCAACCTTTCGGCGGGTTTCAAGAATGCCAAAAAACAGGGGGGGACAAAAAGGCCAGTGTGCATTTGTAACAGTATAGACAGCAGGTAAACGGGACAAAATACCCAGTTTGAGAAAATGCATTAATGTGTTGCAGTCTGAATTAGTAATCACAACGTGGATGCAAGCAGGCTGATTGTTTCCAAGCGAATCCTGGCAGCAAAGGCTGGAATTGTGAATTGTGCGAGTCTGTTGCATCCAAAATGAGATATTAAGATTGGAACGTGGTGTGCCTGATCAATTTACTAAATAAAAGTAAGACAAATTGCTTGTAAGATGAAGCAATGTCAAAGCCTCATATGAGTCTTGTGAGGCATCAGTTAAAGTGACGGGTATGAAGAAACTGACTCTTTCGAGGGCTTACTGTAAAAAAAAAGAGAGAAAAAAAAGCAATAACTTGATACAGATGTGTCGCAGAAATATATTACAATGACAAACCCCACAGCTCTACGAGCCACAGGTGTAGTTTGCTTATAATCTCAATTTTTTTAAGACTGCGGCCAGTTACACGTCCAAATTCAAATATTCATACTTGCACATCCTCTTCCATAAATTCAAAATGTTCTCTGGGCTTCGCTGGGACGAAAACAGACTCAGACAAAGCAGGCATGCCTGTCACTGAATGTAAGATGAAGCTGTCGTGTGAAAACATACAAAAACATGACAAGAACACAGAGTACCCAGCAGGGACTGCTTGTCCTCTAGCATTTTTTATGAAATTAATGTATTAATGTATCACATTTTCATTTAAAAGGGTTCTTGTTCAAATGGTGCATCAAACTATATGTCCGAAAACATCTGGCTTGCCAGGGGAAGATGGCACATCATTGGATATTTATAACAGACTCAGCTCAGCTCGGTCAAGTTTACTACATCGCCAGCCCTGCTTGTCTGCTTCATGGGTTGTGTTCTGCACTGGGATTTTTACACTTTTAGTGCTGAGTAAAGTCTGGACGCCATTGGTGGCACTGGAAGCATGTGTCTAATCACAAATATAGACTTAAAGGCTGAAACCTGCAGAGCTGCTGCAGAAAAAGAAGCA
The DNA here is from genome assembly GCF_963969265.1 of Rhamphochromis sp. 'chilingali'. Taxonomy (NCBI): domain Eukaryota; kingdom Metazoa; phylum Chordata; class Actinopteri; order Cichliformes; family Cichlidae; genus Rhamphochromis; species Rhamphochromis sp. 'chilingali'. Next base: position 33,462,195 of record NC_137929.1, on the reverse strand, counting down.
GCGTGAGCGGCTGTAACAGGAAAAACGCTGAAACAGTAGTTTAACATTAAACTGTATGAATGTTTGGAAATTTGAGCATTTTGATCTTTTTGAAGCTGGTCTTATTTGAAGCGGGCAAATGTGTATGTTGACAGTGCTCTGTCACTGAGACACAGGATTCTAATCTTTATTCAGTTATACTAATATTTCTACTTTATATTTATTAGGTTTTAGCTTTGGTGGTGTTTAAAGACCTGAGAAATAAGAAGATAAAAACAGAACTCAAACACAGGTCGTGTCTGACACCACTCCTGGGCTATAAGCTGTGGACAAGGGTCCTCCAAAGTGTTCAGTCTTGAGCCATTGTTTCAATACACATACTATTCGACCTGCGTCTTTCTCCTCCCATGCAGGTTCCAGGTCAGGGTTTGTCTGACGATGTGTATATCATATCCATCTCCAGCTTCTTCCTATCTCGTCCTCTACAGGTATTTGATTTTGATTTTTCCCCACAGGTCGTGATTGTAAGTCTTGTTGGTGTAACAGATTGTCAAAATTTTCCTTAAGCAGCTGTTGATGAAGGTCATCCTCCAAGGTTCTGCACCATAGAGCAACACTGACTTCACATCGGAGTTAAAGATTCTGATTTTTGTGTTCTGCCAAACTATTCTCAAGTTCCAGGTCAGACTACCTGCAAACTTCCAATAAGGTCCACAAGTACAAGTGGGAGTCTTTATTAATGTTTATAGAATACTAAGATATGTGTGAAGTTGTTTGTAGCCAACAGGGAATAAAGTTGCATCTAAGAATCTATATTTCTCATTTATTCTCATCAGGGAAAGAGAAAAGCTTTCAGAACCAAATGATTCTTTCAGAAATCTATTTTCCAGAGACCTGATTAGTCTCTGGAACCTCTTGATCCTTAATCTGTAACATAACCAGGTTGGGTCTGTAGCATAACTAAGAATTGAAGCACCTTTGTAATGCAGAACGGTTAACCCTGAAGCTACCTGGATAAGCCCAAAGGTTGTGTCGTTAGTACAGGCCTCACATAAGGAAAAAACTCATTTTGCAACATCGTGAGTTCTAATTTGAGACAAAATAGTGAAAATAGTCATGAGTTCAGCTGTAAATGTACAGGCTGCAATGCTCCCTTTATGTTTCTAGTTTTTCCTGCCGTCTGTGTTCCCATGCCTCTCATGTCCTCTAACCCAGCGATCCCCAGCATTTTTTGGACCACGGACCGGTTTATGTCCAACAATAGTTTCACAGACCGGCCTTTAAGGTGTCGTGGATAAAAACAACAAAATAAAACCAGTACCAAACCGGTACCAAAAAATAGAAGACGTATGCATAACACACAGGAAAAGACCCAGGGTCTGTGTCCTGGGGGTTGGGGACCTCTGCTCTAACCCTAACCAGCCACAGGTTGGTACTTAATACATTTGTATTTTGGAAGGCTTGTGTTTTCATGATGTTTCCACTAGTACTGACACAATTTGTCAAAAATTATACTTGCAACCTCTGCTTAGTCAAAGAAATGCTAATGCAGTGCAGCACAGTGTATATACTGCACACTGAGGGTGATCAATACACCTTTTTGGCATCATTAGTCATTTAATGTGTCTATGTAATTTCCATTTTCACACCTCGGTAACGCAGTGTATAATATCTGCAATCAGTGTTACATCTAAAGATTAACCCAACAAATTTAGTTCTTTAACTTTAATCTTGCTGCTCAACCACCCACTGATTTCGTCCACAGATCATTAAAACACATTCCCACTTTCACTTCTGCGAGAGTGTAGAGATTCGTGATGGCTGCACCACTTCTTCCTTTTGAAGTTAATTCAAATTAAGCAGATCTGCACCAAACCTTCACGACTGCTTAGCTGGTGGAAAAGGTTAGACACTGGAAGAAATATCCCCACTGCAGTGACATTATGCTTAGCGAGAACACCCTGTGTGTCCCCGAAGGGTTATCGCGTATTATATACACTGCGCGCTTGCCTCGGACAATTGTGCCTTTAATTAATGTTTCAGCAGGTGTGAAAAGAAATAGATCTTCATGAGGCATGAAAAGGCTTATTCTGCTAATGCTTATCACGAGTGTGCGTTTGTGTCTGTGTGTGCAGTTCCCACACGCTGGGATGAAGATGCATTCTGCTTTGTTTGAATTTTAACACAAACCAAAGCACGAGTATGTAATTAGCAATGATAGTTAATTCCCTTCACCAATTTAATTACTTACATGTATATTAGTTTGATCTGCATAGCTTTCAGTTATCTTTGGGTGTGTGCTTCATTAATTTAATGTTACACAGAAATTTAATCAGAATGTATAATAGACTTAATGAAGTGTCTCCATTTCATTTAGGATGAAAATCATTTGACATGTTTATTTGGTAGAGGCAGCAGGATCGCTTCTTTTGTGACCATCAGATGATAAAATGCCATTTATACGTAAAGAAACGTCGCAGATTTCCCTCGTTTTGAACTTCCTGGCGGAATAGGCCATAAATTAACAGCCCTGTAATGCGCTAATCTCTAATTTCCTTGGCATTTCATATTCCCCTTTCAGACAAGCTCCAATTAACAACCACATAAAGTCATAATTGCCACTTTTTTTTGCTAATTAGGCAGCTCCTTGGGGCAAAGCAAAGCAACACAATTCATTTTGAACATTTGCAAGTTTTGAGTGGGATTTTTAAGTTACTCATAGGTTTGTGAAAGTAACATTTTTGTTATGTTACCTACATGGAGATGATCCAATATCAAGAACCTCGCGAGGTGGTGAATCCTTTGAGGAATAGGGTTTTCCACCTCTAATTAATACAACCACTTTCAGGGCGATGCAATATTATTGTCAGGGCGGATGGACCTGATTTAGGTGCAGACTCGAGTTTCACTAAGAAGAATTTTAAAAGTTTATTTACAGTGAGCACAGTGCAGAATATATGCAAGGTGAAGGGGCAGAGGGTCCAGGGCTCCGGGGGGGGGAGGTAGGGAATCCAAAAGCTCTCTTCTTCTTGCTTGCACGCTCACCCAGCAACAGCCACCCCAAACCAGTTCAGGGACAGGTTCGGGAAATCTATATACGAGAGAACAGGTCAGGACCACTAGCGAAGGGAGACTCGAGAACAAACCCGTTTGAGAGGATTGTGCCGGGAACACGAAATCAGATAGCTCAACGATCATGCAAAGTCAGAGCCACCACCTTAAGAAGCGGCTGGAAACCAGGTCAATGAGCAGCAGCAGGAGGTAATCAGGGCATGTGCGTGGGTCAAAGGCGGGAGCCCAAAATGAGGTCTGCCCAGGCAGAGAGGAGAGTGAGGAGAGAGAACAAAAAACAAAACATGTGGCCTGGAGTGAGCCAGCCGGAGAGGCACAGGGACCATGACAATTACACAATGTTACTTAATATTATATTGCTGGATTTTTTTTTTTAATGAACAAGAGTGATGTGCAGAGCTGGCGTAACTACAAAGAAATAAAGCTGCTGAGCCGTAACACAAAGCTATGGGAAAGAGAAGCTGAAGCTAGGTAAAGGAGTGTGGTGATGATCAATGAGCAGCAGAATGGCTTCATGCAGTGAAAGAGCACTACAGACGTGATGTTTGAGAGTGCTGATAGAGAACAACAGAGAAGGTCAGAAGGAGATGCATTGTGTCTTTGTGCATCAGTCACATGTCAGAGGGTTGTGCCCCCTAAACAAGTACAAAATGTCTGGCTTTGGCTGGCCTGAGGACAACATTTTTAGATTAAAAACCTGTCAAAATGCCCAAAAGAAATAAGCAGCAGGTTCCTTATTTAATTTTATAGATATTTTACTCTGTCTGGGAAATACAGCCGATTAAAGCTTTTTTTTTTTCAATATTAGAAAGATGCAATAGAAGGGCTAAAAGAGATGGCCAGAAGCTGAGGAAGATTGTGTTGCGAGGAGGGATTTCTTCACTCCACTCCAACACTTTGAAGAAAAAGCTGCAGAGTCAGGTGTGTAGAATCCCTAACCTTTACCTGACCTTTAATAGTAAAGTAGGCCAAGGAACAGCCCATTTTCACATTATTGCACAAATCTAATAAAGTTAGCAACAGTGCTCAAGCGGTCTTGCAGGAGGGATTAGACGGGGTGAACACAAAACTGGCCACCCTTGTCCAACTGCCGAGCAGGCCAGCTACTGACACAGCAGCTCCATCTGTACTGAGATGATCGGGTACAGCCCGACTTGCTCCAGCTTGAGGACAATTTTGCCAGGATTAACCCCAGCGTCAACAAAGCGTGCTTTCTTTAACGCAAAAGCCTCGCTACTGTAGCATAAGTGGGTGGGATGTCTCTGTATGTGTGGAGATTCAGGCAGGAGGATGAGGCGGGGTGCCTGGACCAGTCCCTATCTATGACATGAGGGATTATAGTGAAATCTCTTTTTTCTACAGCCAGAGAGAAAGAAAATAGGAACGCTCACCACAAAGTTGCTAAATTGTGAGCATCACATTTCAGTCAGACTATTTGCTTTGTTAAATTTGGGTTTTTAATTGTCTTGAGGACTGCTACAGGTACTTTTGTAAAACTTCAAGATGATGTTAGCTTGGAGGGTTTGTGTGCATGTGCATTTGCGTGTGTGCATGAAGGGTGGCCAAGGGCAAGAAATGGCTTATGAAAGATGAACCCTGCATCCAAATGAGAAGAATGATAAGAACGATAGTGCCTTCATGTTGAAACTTAAAGACTACCTCTGGGGGATGCAAAGAAACTGTTTAGACAGATAATAAGTCTTCTCTGCTGCAAATCTTAAATGCACAGAGCAACAGAGTGCTAGGTTGCCACCATGTTTTCTAATATCACCCTGGAAAACAGCCAAAAATTTATACCATGTTCCACTTCAGGTGGCATAATTTGGCAACTGCAGACAGTGTTAATGTAGCCTCCGAGTAGAGGCCAATCTGCTGTTGAAATCACCAAAAAAAACCTCTATATTGATGGTTTGGGATGTTTAGGGAACCAATGAAATGAGTAAAAAAACAATGCAAAATTGTGCTTTTTTTTAAACAAATGTAAGCTTGAAAATCATTGATGGGTTACTATCATCACACAAAGACAGTGACTGTAGTTTCTCACAGGACCCCGACTAGTTAATGAGATATTTTGATCGAGCAAAACGGGCAACAATCCAGCTGCCTCGCGAGGAACTAGAACATTCATGTGATTGTGGAATCTCTCCGGTTACTCTGGAGGCTTAAGTTGTGCGTGGATGAATATTAAGCAGTCTCACTGGAAAGGTAGTGCAGCCTATGTTCCTTTTAGGGACATTTGTCTCTGAGCCCAGTACTCCATAAAAACTGTACACATTGTTAGATATGGTCTGCCAAAATGTCGGCCACTGGGGGCAGGTTTCTAGCTCTACACAGAACAGCATTAACAATGCAAGAGCCTTTAGCAAAATGGCTGCAAGGGATTCAAATTGGTAGCATGTGCTTCCTGCATAGTTCAAGACAGCTGAGCAACCACCCACATTTGACTTTTTTAGGAATTTGCTCTAAACGGAGCTGTGCACCAGCTTTATATATACACACCAACAGGCACAATATTCTGACCACCTGCCTAGTATTGTGTTGGTCCCCCTATTTGCACCTAAAACAGCACTGATCCATCGAGGGATGGACTAGACCTGTGAAGATGTGCAGTGGTATCTGCACCAAGATGTTAGCAACAGATCCTTTAAGGAAGGAGGTGCTGCCTCCATATATTGGGCTTGTTTCTCCAGAACATCGCAAAGGTGGTCTATTGCATCTGAGTAATACAGAGGCCAAGTCAACACTTCAAACTCGTTGCTGCATCCTCGAATTATTCCTGAACCATTTCTGCTTGAATTGATTCAGTTTTATAGGTTGTTTAAAGTACGTTTAGAAAAATAACAGCTGTTAAATTATCTATCTGATTCTTCTAAATAAAACGTTGTTGCTGTTACATTGAGAGGTTCTTATGTGGTGTTTTTCTACTCTATGTAAGCACTCAAAGCGCTTTATTCAACTTGAGGTTAGTATTTTGCCCAAGGATACTTGGCATGACTGGAGCAGAGGGGGACTGAACCACCAACCTTCTGATTACTAGGTGACCTGCTCTCTGTCATCTATTCTCTTGAAAGCTGAAACTGAACTTGGCATTTGCTTACTGAAAAAATTGCATTCTGATTATGGTAACTGTGAAAATTAAATACATTAAAATTGATATTTTAAGCTTTATGTAGGTTGAATGTTTGTTGTTGTACCATGCCATAATCAAGGACTGTGTGTATTCTACTGTCACATGTGGGATGATTTCTTTCAGATTTATAATATTACTCCTCCACTGGCATTGTTTTTGTGACTGAAAGCATTGATTATTTGGCCAGTTAAAATTGTCAGAACAGTGCCAAGGGTGAAACATTTAGTATCACCTGATAATGAAACTTTTTAACAAAGCTCTTATTTAGTAAAGGAAAATCCAGGCGTTTTATGAAAGTAACAGAATATTTATGTGCAAGGCATTCATTCAAGATCATTTCAGTGTGGGATGTTGGTCTGTCCTTGGCATTTTAGGAAGTCCGCATCAAACCATTCCAAATGAACTGTGAATTGGCAGATACGCTGTGTTTTATGTTAAATAAACTGGAGAACAAAAATGACATGAAGTGTTTGCTGTCTTCTGCAAAAAAATATATCAAACCGCCTCTTGGTTTTTGCCAAATTTCAAAGTAAAAGCATGCTCCAAGTAAGCTTAGTCTGCTCAACCTTTACCTTTCATGCTATAGCAATCATGCTACCCAAGACTTTTAGGACTTTTAGTATCTGCATGTGTGCAAAGACAAAGACTATACTATACTACCTTTATTACTATGAAAAAAGATGCAACAAATCAACATGGGAAAAAGTCTAAAATAACCACATTTAATCACAACTGAATCTGATTGGAAACCAATTGCATTCGCCAGTTTTGTCCTTATTTTACTGAAGCAATGTGGATTATTCTTCTTCACTTCTCTTCAAAAGCAAGGCAACAGTGGCTCAGTCGTGTGACGTGTCTTGAAAATTTGAACATGACCAAGAAGATGTCAAGTAAACCAGGGTTAACATGTGTGGTCAGATGGAAATCCTGCTCAGATTGCAAAGCAGCATGGGTGTCCATCCGCCTCCTACACTGCCTGTCTGAAACACGAGACAAGCTGCCAAACACAGTAAGAGCACCGGTATATCAGGTCCATTATAAGAACACAGTGGAGTCTGATTATAGATGACAGCTGGGTACAGGTGAGCACGTACTCTGCAGCACAGCTGTGGCTCTCAACCCTGTCTTCCTTTCTTTTTTTTTTTTCCCCCGGTTACCTCAAGTCCAAGCCGTTACACCTGGCAGGAGGGCTTTTAAGGCTCCTAATATTTCCTAAGATGTGAGGACGACATAGTGACAGTTAATTACAACAAAGGGGAAGCGTCTCTTCAATCTTGTGCCTTCGTTTTGCCTCGGGATACTTCAGTTCTGCAACTTCATCACTGAAAAGAGACGCAAATGAGAGAACTGGGACAACAAAACATCTCACATTAGGCAGATAGGACGCCCTCAGCACTGCAGTATACCTGAGCTCTTTGTGATCATTCACTCCTAAATTACCAGCTGTGTTACTGCTTTAACAGTGTAGTATAAAAGATTATTCACTGGACCCTCTGAGCCCCTTGATAATGCATTTATATTTTACGTGTTTACGGAATAATTTATTCAGATTTGATCAGTGAGACACACCAAGTCTAGTGAATTTCCCTTTACCTGGATTCATCCATTCTATCAAGGACTCCTTTGTCTGGCATCAAGAAAAATACATCAAATGTCCACTGAGAGCTGTGGGAGGAGTAACGATCAGCCAATCTGCAACAACGGCCATTGTCAAGCTGAAAGTAGTTACAAGGATATTTAAAATGGCCAGCATTTGCAAGTTTTCAGCGCACCTGAGGCATAGCTACTGAATAAACATGATGAATTGTGTTTTCAAAAAAGTGGCTGGCGTCGGTACACATCAGTTCTGATTTCAAGTGACGTTAAATCAGTCACGCATTAGACTGGTCGCTAGCAATCGGTTAGGAAAAATGATATCCCATCCCTCGTGGTAATCAGAGTAGGAGTAATATCAGACCAAAGAAGGATGTGAGTGAGATTGCAATACTTTCTCATATCAGGCTAGTATTTCCCCAACTTTGAGTTATTCCTTTATCATCTAAGCAGCAGTTAACTGTGGTAGTCAGTCAGCAGCTCAGCCTCATGCTATCATCCTCCTCTGTCACTACCAGTGTTGGTCAAGTTACTTGAAAAAAGTAATCAGTAACTAATTACCGATTACCTCCCCAAAAAAGTAATCCCGTTACTTTACTGATTACTTATTTTCAAAAGTAATTAATTACTTAGTTACTTTTTAAAAACACAATTTACAACCTGAATAGGTGATAAAGCGATAGATCTTTCAGCCCAATTCTACTTTTTCTGCATAATCCATCATACAAAATGTAATCAAATAGAAAGTCCATCCATCCATCCATTCGCTTCCGCTTATCCTTTTCAGGGTCGCGGGGGGCGCTGGAGCCTATCCCAGCTGTCATAGGGCGAGAGGCGGGGTACACCCTGGACAGGTCGCCAGTCTGTCGCAGGGCCAACACACAGGGACAAACAACCATTCGCTCTCACACTCATTCGGACATTCACACCTAGTGACAATTTGTATTATCCAATTAACCTACCCCCACAAGCTGCATGTCTTTGGACGGTGGGAGGAAGCCGGAGTACCCGGAGGGAACCCACGCAAACACGGGGAGAACATGCAAAGTCTCTTTTTTAAATTTGTTTTATTAGTTTTAACCTTTTAACTTTATGCATCAAGCAAAATTTTAATTATGTTATGTTACATGTAACGCGTTACTGCCCATCTCTGGTCACTACATCCATGAACCTCCTTCCTCTTTTCCTCCAACCTGGCAGCTCCACCTTCAACATCCGTTGTCCAATATATCCACTCTCCCTCCTCTGCACATGTCCAAAACATCTCAGTCTTGCTTCTCCAACTGACTTTAGTATTCAAGCCGCTCAATTTGAGCTGTCCCTTTAATTTACTCATTTCTAATTTTGCCTGCAGATTGACTGTGTGACTGGAGGGTATTTTTATCTCAGAAATTGAAATAACACCCAACGGTTTGATTTAGTTGTTGCTGTAGTTAACAAAAACCAACAATTAAATCAAACTGTAGTCTCACAAGAAATACCTGACTTAAAAAGAAGTGTGTTGAAACCTAAAGATGATTACCAGACAGGAAAGCAGCTGAAATACGTTTGACTGTTTTAGCAGAAAAGGGTAATGCATAAGCGTTCTAAGATGGTTAAAAACAAGCTTAAGCTTACATTTTTCTTGCAAGATGTTTGGAAGCCTGTGCTCTACATACTGAAAAAACAGTGTATTTGTTCTTTACATGATTGATGCCAAACCTGTAACCTGCATGTGCATTTTACTTTTTAAGTTGGACATATCAAGGTTCCTGGGGCGTGGGCACCCTTTGTGAATGACAGTTCATTCATTTTAAAAGGTGTCATTCTGTTTGGTTGTTATTCCACTGTTTGAAGTTCGGATGTCTGTGTTCATTTGATTTCTTTTATTCTATCAGACTGCAAGCTTTATTTCCTGTGACATCTCTGAGTCTTTGATTCATGGTCTTACTTTATGGTTATTCTACCGATGAGTTTCAGTTCTGCAAACCTGTGTTTTGGCTCATGTCTGATTTCTTGATTTGATTTTTGATAGTAGTTTTATTTCCTCAGCGCTTCCCTCTCTGATCCTATCTTGCCTTTCTGCATTCCTTTTTTGCCGTGTTCACATTTAGTTTGAGTCTTCATGTTCAATGTGTTTCCTTTGGCTTTTTTCCTTGTTTCACCTTTAACATTTGTTTTCTTTCATGTCCGGTTTAGTTTTGCTTCCTGTCCACCCCCTCGATTGTCCTGATTCATTAGTCTCTCCTTCCTCAACTCTTTGACCTAATCATCACTGTGTATTTCTGTCTTCCCTTTGGTCTTTATCAAAGTGTCTTGTGTTCTGTTGTGTATTCTCATTGGTGATCACCAGTGTTCATTTCTGTTTCTGTGTCTGTTTAATGACATTATGTATATATGTTACTGTCGTGTCCTGCAGATGGGTCATGGCCACATTCATACTTAGATCATAGGTAATCATAGTGTGTCATTTCCCTGAGTTTTCTTGATTTATCTGTTTAGGCTTTCAGTTCACAGGGTGTCCACGTTTGCTTAGTCTGGAGGAGGCTGGGAAATGTCTGTCTAGTGATACTGAGTTCAGGAAATCCTAAACTTTTCAGTTGGAAAGTGCTGCTGTTTTTGTCACTGTTAGCTGCTATTAGCCTCTGTTAGCTGCTATTAGCTTCTGTTAGCTGCTATTAGCCTCTGTTAGCTACTGTTAGCTGATGTCAGTAAACATACTTTGATGCTGGATTCTGACACTTACTGAAAAAACTTTCATATGATTCAAGAATGTAATCAAACTGTTTATCAGAAGGAAAGAGTGATAGTTAGGACACTCAAGACTAACATTAGCTGGCATAACATTAGCTTATAGCCAGTTGTTTTTGTTGTTTACCCGACTTTTGTTAGCTTTCATGAAATGGCAGGGTCACATGTCTAGTCTGCTGACAATAAGTAGTTGCAACAACATCGGGAATAAATACAGATTTATGCACATTATTGTGTGTTAGAACACTGACTTTAGTTGAAGAGATGAGGATTGAGGTAAGGAAGAATAGGATAACATTTTTCCCAAACTGGTGCAATTTTGTCTCTTCCCTTCATGCTTTTGCTTCTTGGGTGATGGGGATGCCTTCTCAGATAATAAAACATAGGCAAGATCCATCACATCTTGAGTCTGAAGGTGCAGACACCAATTAAAAATGTAATTAAAATCCATGGAAACCAACAGTTACGAGTCTCCTCCACCTTTGGTCTATTATATATATATCTCCAGCCGCATACATAGAACATGATTAAGCAGACCAGTAATGTCGATCTCAGCCACTATATTCAAGATAGCAGTGCAACCTGGCAGCTTCTGCAAAACAGCACCTGTTCCTATATGTTTTTAATGCACTGATTCCAAATTTATGAGAGTATATTATTTTGCTTAAAGATATACTGTATTTATACACTAATCACTACATATTTACAAGACTCAATTCTTTTTAATTAACTCAAAAGAAAAAACCCGGACTGTAGCTTTAATGTACAACAAAACAAGTAACAACAGATATCAGATAAAGGTAGCAAAAATATTTTCCTCTTAAAATGGAGTGTTCATAAAATATATCAAGTGAGTCATCTAAGCAAAGAGCTGCAAAAATCGCACTTAGTGTAGTTGCTGGTTGTTGTGAGTTTAGCTGATGGCCCGGGAATGCAAGTTTGCTATCTTGTTCAAGGATGCTTAGAGAAAACAAAATTCTGTTGCCGGTCTTATGTCTGTGAGATTTTCTGGGGCATTCAGGAGACCGAACAGAAATACCTGACATATTTTTGGGAGGCTTTGGTGCTTAACAAATCTTTATGTGGTAGTTTTCATCAAGACTCAAAAGAAACAGAGAAAAGACAAATCTAAGGGGAATCTGAGCCACCATAGTCTGGCCCTTCTGTTGGGAATTCCTTAGGTGGCTGCAACTTGCCGGCGGCATACACCTACATCCACTGGAGCAAAGTCACAGGGAACACCGGCGAGCGCTTGATGTTCCAAATGACTGGAGAGAACAAGAGCAACACAGAGTCGGCTGTGCCAATACATTCATCATACTCCGGTACCTCCCCCCCCCCCCCCCCCCCCTCACACAGCCTCCACAACCTCCCACAGTAGTTGTGGAGAGCACTGACGTGAATTTGATGCAGAACTGCAACCAGTGTAGCATAGCAAGCAAATTAACTTAAATGCCTTTTGCTGTCAACACTATTTGATCATTTTTTTTCTTTCTTTCTTTCTTTTTTTTGCTTCTGCTCAATTCTTTACTTAAAAAATGGCTTAATTGATCCAAATATATTTCACATCTTTTATAATGCATTTTCAGGCAACGGCCCATCCGATTTCTTCTGATTGCATTATATCATTGCAGAGATATTACTACTTAATGAGTGTCTATTTTAGTCATTCACTTATATTGTCCCCATTACAGTGGTATTATTTCAAACTGCTCCAGTTGCCTATATGGGGCGTGAAAAGAATGTCTAAGCCAATTTTCTCTGGAAGAGGCACCTCAAGAATATGTCTCTGTTAGATAAGTTAATTACCTCATATCCTACGGCTACACACCAGCGTACTCAGCTCTCTCCCCCCACCCCATACAGGAGAAATGAAAACAACACTCCTACATGATCAAGGTGTACTATGCTAATCCTAATTAACTCATTGCTAGTATCTTTATCATGTAACACGCGCCTGCTACGCTAATCGCAGAATCATCAACTCTGTAACATACATCACAGGTCTGATTCATTTCCCAGAGGATTTGCAAGATTTGTTATCTCTTTTTTCTTTTTCTCTTTTTTTTTTTGTTCAATATAATGTATTTGCTCTAAAGTTGTCTCCATGCTTTGGGTGAAGTTTGTATTTTCTGCCTATGTTATGAATATTTAGAGAAACTATGGTTTATAAGCCCCGTAGAGTATGTGAGAGCGATGCCTGAAGCCTGGACAGTATCATTTGCTAGCATAATCGTGTGTGCAACAACAACCAGTCATTCACAAGGCAAGATGACAGAGCTTTGGTTAGCAGTGAAACTGAGTTATTTCTTGCTTTTGTCATTCCTCACGTGACGCAATTTGCACACTGTTCAAGACACGATACAAGCCCTTGTTGCTGGGACACCAAAAAGTTACCAGTGATTACTTTTGTTGCTAGCAGATTGCCATGTCTGCCTGTAGGTTTTCACATTCCTCTGCAAATACAAATCAATACTAACCACTAAAGAACTTGAAAAAGTGTGGCACAAACTAGAAATGGAGAAGGTTCACCTGCAGAGTAAAAGTTGTGCCTTAGCGCTTCAACCACATGGTTCAAAAGATGGAAATTTTGCATTGAAGGCAAACCTTTTTCCATTTGTGCCGCACTTTTCACAGTTTCACTACACCTCGGAGACTAACTGCATGGCGTAGACATGTAAGTGAGCTGCTTTCAAACTACAAGCACACAACGTGCTAGTGGCCAAAGCAATCTGCCATCAACCTCGAGCAGCCAGTCTGAAATTCGTACCTCAGGAACGGCATCTTGGTGGGTGGTCACTGACGTTTCTCTAGGCCCATGTGGTCCCATTCACCTGTTCTTATACTGCCACGCATCCAAAATGGCAGACAAGCTAACATCTTGTGGTTAATCACATGTCTGCAAAACAATATGGGGAATGTGCAGATGCACACAGTCCGCACAACCACTAGATGGCCCAGCAAACTGCAAGGTCAGCCTTAGTATATTTGGGGTGAATTAAAATTACTTTTCTTAATTTGTAGCCAGCTAAGCTTCTTCATGTTAGAGAAGAACTTATGTTTGTGGGCTCATCAGTCTCCTGCAATGCATAACGTCTGCTGACAGGTACGATGGGATGACATCAGGAAAATAGCCCATGCTACAGTGACAGGTAGATTGCATAAAAACAGAAAAAAAATAAATGTGCTTAGGATAAAGGTAAGACATCTAGTAATGATGTGAATTCCCTTGTGGGCTGGAGAAGGGAGGCAGCCAGGAAGCAGAGGTTTGATGACGATGATAAAGACTGTGATCAGCGTGGGGTTTCTTTCAAAATACAACATAACAATTAGTCTTCCTGCGGTTTTGCTTTTGTTATTTGCACTTAAAATGGAAGCTTGTTTATTGAATGTTCGTTCTAGGTAATATCCTGTTTTGTTTTCATCTCACACATTCATATGGATCCTAGTTACATTTTTATTTAAAGTAATGGTTTCATTTATTTTCCGTCATCTGAAAAACAGTCCAGTTTATTTATTGTTGCAGATGGAGATCATTTCGCTCCAGTATGGTTCATGTAGAAGAACTTTGTTTCATAAATTTAAATTATTGTTTAACTTTTATTATCATTTTCACATAGCTTAGATAGCTCGAGTCAACTCGAGATCCTTCATTTCAATTTTAAATTAAATTCCTGTTTTCTTCTTCAGGTGTAACAGAATGAAGCATCCCTAAGGAATTAAAGTCCCCCCTCCCCCCACCAGCAAACATTGATTTGTAGTTTTACAAAATAGGGTCCACCAACCACAACTTTAGCTATTCTTTTACAACTGCTTGTAAAGGCAGACTGCATTGCATTGCTAGGTGCTTGATTTTATACCACTGTGCCAATAGGACTGAAAACAGCTGAATCAAAAGAGATATGGTCCAGTACTTTTCTCTATATAGTGTACAAGAAACTTTGCTGTAGCAAACTCTCTATGGCTGACATTGGTTATTCTTTCTGGTACCTTTTTAAAGATGAACACCAACATTTTAACCAACTGGCGTTCGGCCTACAGGTTGCCTCTTTTGGCTTTTGGGTGGACTGGCTGAAATGAGACTTTGCAGCTTCTATGTTGAGGGAATTTGGATTTAAAGATTATAAAGAGTTATTTCAGCTAAATCAAGAAGTTGTGTTATCAAAATTGTAGTCATGTGAATGTTTATTTCATCTGCCCAACATTTACAAAAGTCAACCCAGACTGTCCACTTGATATGAAGCATTAGAATGAAGTCAGCCCAGGCCACAGAGCTACAATAGCTTTATTTATGGAAATATGCCATCTCAGAAAGGAAATATTTGTCTTTTCTCTTCTTTTCTGCAGGAGGCTGGCTGTTTATGCAGGGTTCGGTTGTCAGCACTGTGTTTGTTTTACTAGTTCAAAAATAGTACAGTGACAAACAAGTTACGGATTTCTCTTTGTGACTCTCTCTCTCTTCCACTTGGCTGAGGTACAGGAAGAAAGTGGAACAATTAACAGCTATTATATAATATGCCTGCAGGGTTTGATGGATAGCCTGGGCTTGTTTCTGATATTTTGCTTTATTACATTAAAAGTACGACTACATGCAGTGACAGTGTGGCATATACTTGATTAGAGCTAATTGATTCCTGATTCATTGTACTACACCCATGCAGCAAACAGCAGTGCTGAAGCTGTTACTATATGACTGGCTGCCTCTTCTATGTATTGTACTGTGTACCTTTCTGTGTACCTTTCATACTGCCATGCAGACAGCAGATATTTCACAAGTGTGTTCTAAGTGAATGTCCCTTTCATGTCCCATGCATCATTGTCATTGTGGATAAATTGTATGTTGTTAGCTCCAAAAGCTACAATTTATATTGCAACAATGAGTTTCTGAGTAGTTCCTTAACTACAGTCCAAGAATACAAAGGCTGGCAAAAGAAAAACATCATAATTGTATGTTTTACTTTATTCATCACAATACAATAAAAAATGATGACTATTGTTAAGTTTACCGTCTCCAATTTTGAATAAAGTTTGCCTTCTTGCCCACAAACAGCTTTTGTGGAAGAGAGGAAGCAATCATTTTTTAAAGTTTCTTTTTAATGAGATTTTACAAATAGAAGCAGAGTTTTTACGCTAAGTATTTTTTTACATTTCATGAAAAACTTTATGCAAAACTCAAACACTGACTCAACTATCTAGAACCTGATACAATCCAAAGAAACTTGGACACATAGTATTATAAAGGCACCATCTAAAGCATGACATGATAATTTGCATTGTTTTGAGTCACTGCCACCCACATTGTTTCACTGCCATAAATACTCTTTAGCAACAAATCTGTATTAATATGCTTCTGAAAATAGCCCCTAATGTCTGCTGGAAACTGTAGTGTAAAAAAGAAAATAATGAGACTTTTGTGGAAATTACATGGTTAAATTGTGACGCGTTCAGGAAGAATGAATGTGTTTGGTACTGAGAGGTACCGTCAGTGCGAACAAAAAGAAAAATCTTGAAAATGCTCGACTTGTACTGTCATTGAACAAAGAGATTATTATAAAACTGCAGACCAATATTAAAAGGAAAGAGGTTTTGATCTGCTACAGCGTTATTCACAATTTTGAGGTCATAGGACCAAGAATGGATTGCGTGTTACTTTGGCATGTATGCATTAGTGCACAGCATACACAGAGCTACCTTACGTCCTTAAGCAGCCCATTCGATCACTCTCCTTGCTGCAAAATTCCACTCAAAAAAGGCTTAAATGACACAAAGCTCATCCAGTCCAATCGTGCATTTGTGGGACGTGAGTCTCCCACTGCCAGACGCCATAGTACACCCAATATTAGCATAGTGAGGAGTAAGAGGCAATTCTATACAGTGTGAGTATGCATATTTCAGGGGTAACATTTAAACTACATGGAGAATACTTGCAAATATCTGCAGTGTTGCACAGATGTTGGGGCTGAAATGTCTCCAGTTCAGTGTTGATTTGTTTATGGATGCAGCGTTAAGCAGCACATAATCATGCATGTCAGCACTGCTTTGCTTGAAGCTGTCTCGTGTCTTGTTGGCGTTATGCACTCTAGTCGCTTTGCAAATACACTACGAAACCCCCTCGGCACACACACCTTTACACACAAACATGCCGCACAGATACCGAAAGGAAAGTCTGCATATGGGTCTGCTTGTACAACGTGTATGAAGAGGCGTGTCTTTTTTCTTTCTTTTTTTTTACACTGGATTATCTGAACTCCACCTCACCTCTGAAAAGCTTTAAGTTGGGAAAAATCTCCTCCTTCCCTTGGTATCTTGCTTGCTTAGTGACTAATAAACCCTCTTGCTGGTGCTTAAAGTCAAAGGAGCAGCTAACACAAGCAAAACAAACAAGTCTAATAAACCCTAAATGCAACCGTAAAAGTCAAAAGTGCAAGCGCTTGAAGAACACAAAGGGCACATGTTTATTTTTTGCTTAATTCCAAAAATGCTTTGCCATCAGGTCTTCCTGGAATGAGACGCCTCTAAAGCACCCTCCTTCCAGCCTCTTTTATGTATCATTACCCCCCTCTGCTGGTGCTTAAGGGAATCAAACCCTGAGAGCTCCACTAAGTGAAGTATATTCAAAACATCTTTACCACCTCATTGCTATGACCCAACACATTCTGCCTTGGTGTTAAACAAGGAGAAACAGTATAACACTGTAGATTTTATTAGTCGAGCAGAGTACTGTGACTCATTTCCAAGTCAGCGGCTGGAGGAGTTGCTTCGGTATGCGATATGCTCTTCTCACAGAATGACTCTCTCCCTCTCTCCCTCATTCCTCCCTGCCTCTCACTCTTTCATTCGCAGTTGAATTCATTAGCTCTGCTGCCATGTTGCCAATGCGATGAGGAATGTAAATTAAGGTGACAGAATAGATATTAGCAGAAGTCTTCTAATAAAATCAACTGATGCTATCAGAGAGAGTACAATATACAAAGAGTCTGCCTTGTCTTTTCCCACATGCCCTCTTATCTCCTCCTGAGTTATAGCTATTTTCTCCATCCACCATTGCCCCTTCCCCTTGTCTTCTCTCTACCCAGTCACACATGGTCTGCTCCAACCCATTATACTTTGTTTTGTGTCATGCCCGTGGACGCTGGGGCGAGCAGCGTACGAGTGATATCAATCCATCTCAGGAACCCCATACCTCCCCCAACCCTTCCCTCCATCTTTCTGTCAGACACGTTGTGTTTATCTCTATCTCCTCTTAGCCTCCCGTTCTCCACCTGCACCACTGCAACAGTGATAATGGACAAAACCTTAACTGACCCTTTCTAAGCTTTTTTGCAAAGACTAAAACCCAGCCTATACTAATATAATGTACAGTGTGTGTGTGTGTGTGTGTGTGTGTGTGTGTGTGTGTGTGTGTGTGTGTGTGTGTGTGTGTGTGTGTGTGTGTGTGTGTGTGTGTGAATCAGAAACATGATGTTGTGGTCTAATTTGCAGGACTTGACTGCTGCAGCTATTCCACCTGGTTTCAACGTAGTCTATATGCATAATTAAAAGCTTTACATGTATTTACAGGCATGTGTAAACGAGGGTTGGCAGGAGAGCTGGAGACTATCCCAGCTATCATAGGGCAAGAGATGGGCTACACCCTGGTTACACCCTAAAAAATTATTCAGGGGCTTAGTAAATATCATTATAATTCTAAGTTAGATGACCTTGATTAAATCTTTGAAAATCACAAAAGTGTTATCTTGAGTTGAAAATACTGAAAAGAATGCTTAAATTTTCAACACCAGTTTTTGAGTTGAACTGAGCTCTTTTGTTCAAGTTTATTTAAAAGAAAAAATTCTGTATTTGAAACACAGGGTGCATTATTTAAATCTACTCAATATATCTCATAGAAAGTACTCATAATAACTGAGACACTGGTATTCATACTTATCATTGTCTTTAACTTTAGATGAAGACAAACCGCGGCATAATAATACTTTTACGTTTTGCAATCTACAAAGGTTTGCACTTTGAGAATCAATTGTGAGAACTGTGACCAGGGGCTAGTTATTCTGAGAACCCCTGCAATAAATGAGGGACCACTGTCTACTCTACGATTATTATATCCAACCTGTTAACATTTAATACTGTATTGATAGAACCAACTGATTCTGCAGCAGAGCATCCCCAGTCCCTGAGCTCCTGCTGCTGCACCCACAGATATGTACAGCAAGCACTGATACCTTTTTAGTCGGTGGGATTCCCTTGTGATCACCTTTACTAAATATCTACAACCAATCTGATTATATCCTGTTGTTTTTTTTTTTTTCTCAATGTTGAAATTAAAATCTAGTAGCAGCCTTCTCATTTCTTTGTGTTTTGTGCTGTTTTACAGGCCCACAGAGGAGGACGGCTCCGAGGCAGATGAGGGACGGGTCCCAGGACGGTCCATCGGCGGTGGAGCTGGCCATCCTGGAGTCCCTGAAGAGGCCACACCAGTCTCCAATGGAGCATTTCCTCCTCAGCCTTGTTCCTGCTCTGGAGAGCAGCTGGTCCTTTTTATTCCTGTCTCTCTGTAAATTCTTATATTTTATATATTTATGTTTAATGTTTCTGTTTGAGACTTTTAATATTATTTCAAATAAATGTTTATAATGACTAATGTCTCAGTTCTACTACACAGCAAATGTTGGCACACAACTTGACACATGTAGAATTTATTTCATATTATACTAATGACAAAATATACTGATACAGTGAGATGCAGAAGTTTGGGCAACCTTGTTAATAGACATTATTTTCCTGTATAAATCGTTGGTTGTTACAATAAAAAATGTCAGTTAGATATCATACAGGAGACACACACAGTGATATTTGAGAAGTGAAAAGAAGTTTACTGGATTTACAGAAAGTGTGCAATAATTGTTTAAACAAAATCAAGCAGGTGCATCAATTTGGGCACCACAAAAAAGAAATGAAATGAATATTTAGTGTATATCAATGTGTGTGTCTCCTATATGATATATGGGGTGCCTTTGTCTGGATGTGCTTCCCATCCAGAGCTTCACAGCACAGAGGAAAGTTCCAGCGCTCCTGGAATCCCTCTGTGATGGACCGCCAGTCTCCAGGTGAAGGCACAGCCATGAAGTCGTCCACTAGACAGTCCCAGATGGACGTCGCTGCCTGGGGGGTGATCTGGCTCACCGTGGACACACCGACTCTGAAACTGAACGCGATGGTCCTGAAGGAGTCCCCGGTGACAAGGAACCTGGACAAAATTGTTCAAAATCAGTATTATGTGTACTGCAGTTACAAAATACATTATTCAAATTCCAAAATACTTTTGTGATGTCAGATATAAATCACAAAACATGAATCTTACATAAAACATTTTGTAATTATAAGGATAATTACAAAATGTATATTAGATAATATCTAAAACAGTTGTTTTGTTTTAACTTTAATATATCATAATTTGATTGGTAGCAACTTTCACAACTACAGTGAGCCAATCACTCATAATTCCTAAACATGTCAATCAGGTAGGAATGAAGTGAGACATTAATAGAAATAAAGAGTTGTATGTTGACATGTAGCCCTTTCCTTGCTTAAATCATTAATATTTTTGAAAAATTAATCTGTGATAAGACAGCTTATCAAGATAGAACCATGTAACTAAAGATGAACCAAACTGTTCAGTTTTATCTAACTCTGTTTTAATAAAGGCTGGTGACCCCTGCTATAGAGTCTGACAGCTGCAGGGATTATATACAAATATTCAACTATCCCAGAATTAAACCAGGTCTAAATAAAAAGGAGTGAGTATCACTACAAGGTTAACTCAGTGGTCCTAATGCTACAGTTTGATATCAGCAAACACCGAGCGCATACATTGATGTGACACCACAGCCATGCTATCATGCAAACACTGATAACAGCATAAATCGAATTAAATCGGGGCTTGATGAGACCTTCTGAGTATCACTAGAAATATTATAAAGAGTCGTCTCTGTACCACAGTTTGCTTTCAGTAAACACCGACAGCATTCACTGTTAGCATAGCACATCCATGTTAGCAGTGTATAACTGGATGGATTAGCATATTAGCACAGATATCAATAAAGGACTACCGTATTAAATAGTTTTACTAACCTCAGGCAGACGGACAGGCGCTCTGCAGGTGGGATTGAGCGTCTGTAGTTGGTGTCTAGGCGGGCGATGCTGGGACCGACGAGGGAAAGCAGGTCCTCAAACTGGCCGACGGTGATAGCGCTGGAATCGGCCGTCATCCAGCAGCTCCTGGAGCAAGTGGTGAAACTCACCAAACTGCTCATGCCTCTGGAGGACCTGATGGACCCAGGTACGGCGAGGACGTCTTTTACGCTGCTGCTCTGCTCTCCACAGTACATAGAGAAGGGAGACTCTCTCTTCAAGCGCTAGCTCGATAGCTGCCATCTTGCAAAGATACCGGTCTGGCACAACTCCCTCCCACATTCCTCCCACATTTCCGGTTCACGCGCGTCAAAATATCATATTTTGACGCGCGATGGATTTTTCTTGGACACGCGTTGAGACGCGAATGTACACGCGTCAAATTAGGGGCGTTTGGGGCGTTTTATTCGCGTCCATCGCATTCGGTGTGAACACACCGTAATGACCTTTGGCATGTACCGCACGCGAGGAGCATGGCCTCATTTTCTGCACGTTGAACGAGACAGACACACATCCACTGCAGACTTGGTAACGTTTTCAGGTAAGTGACCAATTCTTACATTAGCTGTCTTTATCCACACCGTTCTTTTATAACATGTTCTGAAGAAAGCGTTTGTCATGGTGGCTCACTTTTCGCAGCGTGTTTGTGCACGTTAAATATAAGTTTTCAACCCGTCTTCCAGTCAAGGCGGCGGGAAACCGCGCCCTTTTATCCTTTTACGTTCTGAGTCGCTATCTGCGTTCCGGGTACCAGCGACCTGACCGTTTAATTGGGGGCATTTTAGGAACCACGTGAAAGCAGGTGTGCTCAGACATTTCTAGAAAATGGCCCTGTTGAGTCGCGGTGCGGGAGCTGCGGTAGTCACGCGGCCTGACTCACTCTGTCAGGTTGTTCAGGAGGAGATGAACAGACGTCATCAATGGCTTTGGTAACTAAGAAGACCTGCCCGCGGAACAGTTCATAGCAGCAACCATGCTGCTTAGCTTTCTTGTTCTATGTGGGGTCTTTCAGAGCATATAAGATGCTGCTTTCAGCTTTGTCCCGAACAGGGCCAGTTTTTGAGAGAACGCTGACAGGACCGCCCGGTGTTGTGCCAAAAAGTGATTGTCTGCCAGAAACTGATTGCCGTCCGCGGGAGCGCGCGCAGCTGCTTAAAGCTGTAGCGCCCGGATTACTTGCGTTGCCAGCTACTTCCGTACAACTGATATAACGGGCGGGGGGGCAAACAAACACATTTATGCCTTTGTTATTAGGCAAAGGTATGCATATATGAAACTTCAACGTTTCTTGTAACTGAATTATGACGCTTTTCAGAACGTTGCTTTCGGTGTGTAGCGCAGTCACGAATGACTACACGCATCACGATGGAATAATTAATGCCTACAGGTTTAGTATGTCTACTCTCGTTGTTCATATTTGTTATAAGACTGTCGAATAGTAGTTAAAACAATAAAGACCATTTGTGCCAGTATCACCATGACTCTTTCTTGTTTGTTCAGAATAACGACTGAGAACATGGCATTTTAGCGCTACCAAAAAGTGATTGTGGCCTATAACTTGTCACTGAAACAATATTTCTGCTTCAAACTTGGCGGATGTCATTCAGAAGGGTCATATGCCAAATATTACATCTCAAACAGTCCCTTAGAACTGCTGGATAACCTGTAAAGGAACATTAACATTGATAATATGCCATTTTCAGCCTGCCAAAAAGTGATTGTGGCCTATATCCTGTCACTGAAGCAATGTTTCTGCTTCAAACTTGGTGGATGTCATTCAGAAGGGTCCTATGTGACATATTATATCTCAAACACTCTCCAAGAACTGCTGAAAAACTTTTAAAATAACATTAATACCGATAATATCTCATTTTCAACCTGCCAAAAAGTGATTGTGGCCTATATCTAGTTAATGAAATACTATTTCTGCATCAAACTTGTTGGGTATCATCCAAAAGGATGATATGTGGCACATCATATCCCAAACAGTCTCTAAGAAATGCTGAATAACCTTTAAAGGATCATTAATACCCATAATATGCCATTTTCGGCCTGCCAAAAAGTGATTGCCACCTATATCTTGTCACTGAAACAATGTTTCTGCTTCAAAATTGTTGGATATCATCCAGAAGGGTTACATGTGACACATTATATCTCAAACAGTCTCTAAGGATTGTTGAATAACTATTAAAGGACCATTAATACCCATAACATGCCATTTTCGACCTGCCAAAAAGTGATTGTGGACTATAACTTGTCACTGAGATACTATTTCTGCTTCAAACTTGGTGGATGTCATTCAGAAGGGTCATATGTCAAATATTACATCTCAAACAGTCCCTCAGAACTGCTAAATTACCATTAAGGGAACAATAAAACTGACAATATGCAATTTTCAGCCTGCCAAAAAGTGATTGTGGCCTATATCCTGTCACTGAAGCAATGTTTCTGCTTCAAACTTGTTGGGTATCATCCAAAAGGATGATATGTGGCACATCATATCCCAAACAGTCTCTAAGAAATGCTGAATAACCTTTAAAGGATCATTAATACCCATAATATGCCATTTTCGGCCTGCCAAAAAGTGATTGCCACCTATATCTTGTCACTGAAACAATGTTTCTGCTTCAAAATTGTTGGATATCATCCAGAAGGGTTACATGTGACACATTATATCTCAAACAGTCTCTAAGGATTGTTGAATAACTATTAAAGGACCATTAATACCCATAACATGCCATTTTCGACCTGCCAAAAAGTGATTGTGGACTATAACTTGTCACTGAGATACTATTTCTGCTTCAAACTTGGTGGATGTCATTCAGAAGGGTCATATGTCAAATATTACATCTCAAACAGTCCCTCAGAACTGCTAAATTACCATTAAGGGAACAATAAAACTGACAATATGCAATTTTCAGCCTGCCAAAAAGTGATTGCCACCTATATCTTGTCACTGAAACAATGTTTCTGCTTCAAAATTGTTGGATATCATCCAGAAGGGTTACATGTGACATATTATATCCCAAACACTCTCCAAGAACTGCTGAATAACTTTTAAAAGAACATTAATACCCATAATATGCCATTTTCGACCTGCCAAAAAGTGATTGTGGACTATATCTTGTCACTGAAAGAATATTTCTGCTTCAGACTTGCTGGAAGTCATTCAGATGGGTCATATGTCAAATATTATATCTCCACCAGTCCCTTAGAACTGCTGAATAACTTTTAAAGGGACATTAATACCCATAATATGCCATTTTCGGCCTGCCAAAAAGTGATTGCCACCTATATCTTGTCACTGAAACAATGTTTCTGCTTCAAAATTGTTGGATATCATCCAGAAGGGTTACATGTGACACATTATATCTCAAACAGTCTCTAAGGATTGTTGAATAACTATTAAAGGACCATTAATACCCATAACATGCCATTTTCGACCTGCCAAAAAGTGATTGTGGACTATAACTTGTCACTGAGATACTATTTCTGCTTCAAACTTGGTGGATGTCATTCAGAAGGGTCATATGTCAAATATTACATCTCAAACAGTCCCTCAGAACTGCTAAATTACCATTAAGGGAACAATAAAACTGACAATATGCAATTTTCAGCCTGCCAAAAAGTGATTGTGGCCTATATCCTGTCACTGAAGCAATGTTTCTGCTTCAAACTTGTTGGGTATCATCCAAAAGGATGATATGTGGCACATCATATCCCAAACAGTCTCTAAGAAATGCTGAATAACCTTTAAAGGATCATTAATACCCATAATATGCCATTTTCGGCCTGCCAAAAAGTGATTGCCACCTATATCTTGTCACTGAAACAATGTTTCTGCTTCAAAATTGTTGGATATCATCCAGAAGGGTTACATGTGACACATTATATCTCAAACAGTCTCTAAGGATTGTTGAATAACTATTAAAGGACCATTAATACCCATAACATGCCATTTTCGACCTGCCAAAAAGTGATTGTGGACTATAACTTGTCACTGAGATACTATTTCTGCTTCAAACTTGGTGGATGTCATTCAGAAGGGTCATATGTCAAATATTACATCTCAAACAGTCCCTCAGAACTGCTAAATTACCATTAAGGGAACAATAAAACTGACAATATGCAATTTTCAGCCTGCCAAAAAGTGATTGCCACCTATATCTTGTCACTGAAACAATGTTTCTGCTTCAAAATTGTTGGATATCATCCAGAAGGGTTACATGTGACATATTATATCCCAAACACTCTCCAAGAACTGCTGAATAACTTTTAAAAGAACATTAATACCCATAATATGCCATTTTCAACCTGCCAAAAAGTGATTGTGGACTATATCTTGTCACTGAAAGAATATTTCTGCTTCAGACTTGCTGGAAGTCATTCAGATGGGTCATATGTCAAATATTATATCTCCACCAGTCCCTTAGAACTGCTGAATAACTTTTAAAGGGACAATAATACCTATAATATGCCATTTTCAGCCTGCCAAAAAGTGATTGTGGACCATAACTTGTCACTGAAACAATATTTCGGCTTCAAACTTGTTGGATATATTCCAGAAGGGTTACATGTGATATATTATATCCCAAAAACTCTCCAAGAACTGCTGAATAACTTGTACAGGAACAATAAAACTGACAATATGCCATTTTCAAGCTGCCAAAAAGTGATTGTGGCCTATAACTTGTCACTGAAACAATATTTCTGCTTCAAACTTGGCGGATGTCATTTAGAAGGGTCATATGTCAAATATTACATCTCAAACACTCCCCTAGAACTGCTGGATAACCTGTAAAGGAACATTAACATTGATAATATGCCATTTTCGGCCTGCCAAAAAGTGATTGTGGCCTATATCTTGTCACTGAAACAATGTTTCTGCTTCAAACTTGGTGGATGTCATTCAGAAGGGTCCTATGTGACATATTATATCTCAAACACTCTCCAAGAACTGCTGAAAAACTTTTAAAATAACATTAATACCGATAATATGTCATTTTCAACCTGCCAAAAAGTGATTGTGGCCTATATCTTGTCACTGAAACAATGTTTCTGCTTCAAACTTGGCGGATGTCATTTAGAAGGGTCATATGTCAAATATTACATCTCAAACAGTCCCTTAGAACTGCTGGATAACCTGTAAAGGAACATTAACATTGATAATATGCCATTTTCGGCCTGCCAAAAAGTGATTGCCGCCTATATCTTGTCACTGAAACAATATTTCTGCTTCAAAATTGTTGGATATCCTCCAGAAGGGTTACATGTGATATATTATATCCCAAACACTCTCCAAGAACTGCTGAAAAACTTTTAAAATAACATTAATACCGATAATATGTCATTTTCAACCTGCCAAAAAGTGATTGTGGCCTATATCTTGTTAATGAAATACTATTTCTGCTTCAAACTTGCTGCATGTCATTCTGAAGGGTCCTATGTGACATAGTATATCTCAAACAGCCCCTTAGAACTCCTGAATAACCATTAAGGGAACGATAAAACTGATAATATGCAATTTCCAACCTGCCAAAAAGTGATTGCCGCCTATATCTTGTCACTGAAACAATATTTCTGCTTCAAAATTGTTGGATATCCTCCAGAAGGGTTACATGTGATATATTATATCCCAAACACTCTCCAAGAACTGCTGAATAACTTTTAAAAGAACATTAATACCGATAATATGTCATTTTCAACCTGCCAAAAAGTGATTGTGGACTATATCTTGTCACTGAAACAATATTTCGGCTTCAAACTTGTTGGATATCCTCCAAAAGGGTTACATGTGACACATTATATCTCAAACAGTCCCTAAGGACTTTTGAGTAACTATTAAAGGACCATTAATACCCATAATATGCCATTTTTGACCTGCCAAAAAGTGATTGTGGACTATAACTTGTCACTGAGATACTATTTCTGCTTCAAACTTGGTGGATGTCATTCAGAAGGGTTACATGTGACATATTCCAAATGGAAACAGCTGGGAGGAGACCCGCATAAATAAATTAGGAACAATAAGTAATAGGAAAGAGAAAACAAAAGGTAAAAACATGTAATTCCAACACAGCATTTATTAATTTAAACGAAAATAAAAAAACAATAACAATAACATCCAATTAAAGAAGAAACCACCAATTTAAATAAACTAACAAATATACCAGAAAAAGGGGGGTATTGTGGAAGCTGAACACCAGTAAACCATTAAACAACATATATATTAATTCTTTTACCACAGTAACTATAGTGCTAACATGTTAGGAAACAGGAAATAATTGAATAATCCTAGAAAGTAATTCAAATCAAATCTGAATTTTAATGTAGTTAACAATACAGAAGCACACACAGCAACACAAACATAAATGAATGAATGAAAAAATAAATAAATAAACAACGAATTAATATTATTGAAGACAACGATACAAAACAAACATTTCAAAGACTTAGAAAAATTGCCAGAGATCCTAACTGTCTGACCAGCATGCTTCACAGACAAATTTTTTTTTCTGTGCTCTTGCGGGGCTTCTTTGCACAGCCCCTGTGGTACCACCGTGGGCAAATGTCACAGCCAATCTGAATTAGACAAAACAAGGAAACACAAGTATTATGTTAATAGTGGTATACAAAGAAGTATTTAAATAACAGTTTTGCAAAATACTCAGATCATAAAGCAGTCCACCATTCATTACAACTACAATAAGTCAGATGATGTATCCACATAGTTTGTAACATTTTTAAAATTATATTTTTGTTTTGTGATTTTTTTTTTCATCTTTTTAGACTGAAAGGGCTATGGACATGTAAAACATAAGCATTTACCCATTTGGTGTCACCATCGTGGTTCCCACAATAGTGGCATAGGTCAGTCAGGTCATCTTAAACAACAAAAAGCAATTACTTTAATTTTAATAATAATGGACTCTGTTTGCATGACTACATAATAACAATATAGCAATAAAAGAACAATGTTAAAAACACGTTCAATATAAGACTTTGTAGTTTACTATTTAATTTATATTGGTAATGATACCTGTATTTTCAAGAAGACCTATTGCAATCTGTTGTCTCAGACTGGCAATACTTGAAGCAGAGTTCTCAAACTCTACTGGAACATCTTTTAAGATGCACTCTGCAAACTGTGAATAAAATATATAACAATGCAGTCATTATTTGAAGTAACATTTGCTATTCCAAAAATTGGAATCATATTTATTTTTAGAAAATCATAGTAAGTGCTTGTGTTGAACAAGAAAGAGGACACAAATGGAGACATTGTAGGAGACAGAGCAGAGACTATAATCAGAATCAGAATCTGTTAGGTGACGGCTGTGTGCAGACAGGAATAGGACCCAAGGTGCAGACTCCGGAGGCTGAACTTAAACCAAAACAGCTTTAATGCTGAACGCAAACATAACATAACTGGGAAAAAACTCTAAATAAACTAACACCGGTGGATGGGCAACACACACAGCAAAATAAACGGTAAATCGCGACACAGAGAAACACAGGGCTTAAATACACATAGGGAGCGATCAGGGAATGAGTAAAAGGAGGGAAACACAGCTGGGACAAATCAGAACTGCCGAGACCAAAGAAGCGTAAATTGAACACACTGAGATAAGACAGAGACCTTCAAAGTAAAACAGGAAGCACATAACACAGACTGAACAAAGACACAGACTCACATGCAGGCACTACAAAGGGAACAGAGACGTGGGACCAGGGCAGACACAAACACTGACTGGATGTGGGGATACAGCAGACAGGGAAGACAGCAACAAAGGAACACAGACAGAAAACCAGAACACTAAAACTCAAAGCTTTTTGCTAAATGTTCAGACATCGTAGCTGACATATGCATATACACTTACTGGACAATTTATTAGTTACACCTAAAAGGCTGCTCGTAAAGAGAAATACCTAATCACGTGCCAATCACATGGCAGACATGCATTGCGGCATGTACACAAGGTAAAACTTCGGAGGTTGTCATTGAGCATCAGCATGGGAAAAAAGTATACTGAATTGAATTAGAGCGTTGCATTGTTGTTACTTGCAGATAGGCTGGGCTGAGCATTTGTGGAACTAATGATCTAGTGAGATTTTCACACAAACATCTCACAACAGAATGGTTGCAAAAAAACAATTAATTTAGTGAGTGGCAGTTCTCCTGGAAAAATTGTCTAGCTGATGCATACCAGAGAATGCATTGACTGCTACAGCTGGTAGGGGGACTACATAAAAACACAACATAACTGACCATTTACAACCAGGGATGGCAATAGAGCATCTTGCTCCAAGAATTGCGGAATTTCAGAAAAAATTTATAAGTCCATGGACGGTTACATACTCAGAACATAAAATATTGAAAGCTGAAATCTTATCA
Source organism: Rhamphochromis sp. 'chilingali' (assembly GCF_963969265.1). Classification (NCBI taxonomy): domain Eukaryota; kingdom Metazoa; phylum Chordata; class Actinopteri; order Cichliformes; family Cichlidae; genus Rhamphochromis; species Rhamphochromis sp. 'chilingali'. Next base: position 33,433,108 of record NC_137929.1, on the reverse strand, counting down.
ACGTTTACTCTTACACCATTTAAGTAGTTATGAAGTTAACGTCATTGCCACTAACATATGGAAATTAATCTAAGTAATTGTGAAAAATATGTATATTTGATCATATAATTTATCCTAATTTGTGGTCCAAGAGCTGGTCTTTATTGCTGCAGATTCTGCATGCCTTTTATTCATTATGTTTATTTCAGTCATGCTCTTACACATACCTTCAATACGTAGGCACCACATGAAGTTGCATCCTGTTGAATAGGATGAGGCAGTGTGTCACATGCCCATCTTGATGCATTAAGCCCTCTGTGTCTCATGAAAAACCTGAAAGACATATGTAGGGATTAATAAGTTGTTATGTATAAACAATTTGCATGTTAAACCTAGACATGTAAGGCGCGTGTGGGGTACTGGTACAAGCCAGAGGAAGGACATCCAGCGGACATCTTGGCCAAATTAGGAAAACAAAACACCAGTGCTGTTGACCGAAAGGTGGAAACTGTGCTACAGTTCGATAAACAAGGCACAAGAAGTTACCTAACTACATGAACAGTCATACAGTGGGATACACAGAGGACAGCTATACAGGAGGAAATTACTAAATAATCTGGGAACCAAACATAATCCAACAACCCAAAAATATGACACTTTTCTCTATAGAATAAACTCAGGGTTACAAAGTCAGCTTTGAACATAAGCCATAATACAAAATCACAGGGACACTAGACAACTCAAAACCCTTGGTCGATAGACCCAGGATCCCAACAAAATTTGTTTTTGATTAAATGAGGCATAACTTACAAATGTAATTACGTAACTCATTTTAAAATACTGTATACACAAAAGGTGCAGTCCTCAGAAAAAGAATAAGTTGATTTTTCTAATTGAGAGATTTGTGATACTTCAACAAGATTGTTAAATACAATAAAGTACTATGCTTGGAATTCATACTTTTTAAAATATATTTGAAAAAATGATTGTCTTTGAGCGTATACCTTTGACATCAAAGACTTAAAAATGAACGGAATGTGTCAGCTTGTGTATATTTGGCAACATCCAGCAGCTCCAAAATGTGAGATGAGAATGCATTAGACAGATTATTTTAAAGATCATTGCAACTACTACAATTTCAAGGTAATTTATAATGTCACTTGCTGAGTTTTAGATTTTTTTTCATCTACTGGATTTACATTGTGTTAACATATATGCAGAGACAAATTTACCTTGAAATGTCCTGGCATTGTCTGACTCTCCTTACGCTTTCACCAAGTGGATCGAGAAACACGCTTCTCTTTTCTGCAGGTTTGATCACCTAAATGTTGAAGCACTAGAGTTACAAATAAATAAAATTGACTATGTACTTGTGTCTTGCAAGGCACAATGAATGCACTACTTAATTTATGCTTGAACATAAGATCAAGATGGGTGAGAAATGAATTTTAAAAAGACATACAATGTCTTAGTAATATGCTCTTATATATTGTGTCTCTTCTTAATTGCAAATGATTCCCAAATTGTCCAATTTGGAGAATGTTTTAAAATGTATTTATATTGTTCCTTTAACTGGTCACCCACTAGTCTATACAGAAATGACCATGAAGTATGAAAAAAATATTACCACCAGCATCCAGTGATGACCTTCATTGACAACTCCCAAAATATACTTGTAGACGACTGGGTCAATCTGTAATACATTAAAAAACAAAGTTAAATAGACCCACCTCACTGATAATACATATTGCAAAGCTTTTAAGGACAACTTAATGACAGAATATTGTTTAATACCTTAATTTTTGGCTTATTCCTCTTCCATACCCGTGTCATTTCATAGGTGTCAACCATAAATGCTCTTTCAGCACTGTCTTGGTTGAATTTGCTTACCAAGACAGTCAGATAAGCATTAATAACCTGGAATTACAACAAGAGATTCACAGTAATTGCTTTCAATTTTTAAATAAATTAACTAAAATTAGTTATGCTACAAACATTTTTTGTAGGAAACAGTAAGCATAAAAACAATAATAAAGAAATGTCAGTTTACCTCACTTTCTAGTTCCCTTTGGGGAGCTGTATTGTAAATGTCATTAAAGAAAATCTTGTATGGTCCGATTTTTGACATGAGTACATACGTCTTATTTCCCTCCCACGCATCTGTCACATCTGTAAAGTGTTTACAAAAATTAATGTAGTATCTGGATGAACCGTAGAAAAAAAGACCCCCCCCCCCCCCCCCCCAAAAAAAAAAACACAACAAACTAAAATACAACACAAAAAAACAACAACAACAACATCAACAACTATAAATGGTTGTAAAATAATTCAGCTGACTACTTTTAGACATGATAAGAAGATGATATTAGATGAGTTTTAGTGTTCCTTAGGTTATTACATGTCAGTTTGCACATTAAGTTAAATATTTTATGAATAATTCAGAATGCTTTGTGATTAAGACTAATGCAAAAGTGACAGTGACAGTATTACCTAACTGCAAATTAGTGTTCCAGGTTTAAGGAACACATCCTCAGGGCTATTCAGCTGTATGTTACTGTTCATTAATCTTTCTTTACGACTAAAAGATAGACAGAACTTTTGAAAACATGAGCCCGCAACTCATAACCATTCTGGATCAACAGTTAAAGACTACGTAGTCAGTAAATGCTATTCCAAAAACAACAATAATTTTAGCACTTCTTAAAACGAATAAACATACTCTTGATGATCGAGGGGTCTACTGTAGATATTACAGAGGCAGTGGAGGCATGCATCGTGCCCAGAGCAGCACTGGACAATGCGTTGGTGTCTGACCCAGGTGTGGACATGGTGGTGGAAATTTCAGGTGTGGACGTGGTGTTAGATGGTTCAGAGGTGGACGTGGTGGTGGATGGTACAGAGGTGGATGTGGTGGTGGATGGTACAGAGGTGGACGTGGTGGTGGATGGTTCAGAGGTGGACGTGGTAGTGGATGGTGCAGAGGTGGACGTGGTGGTGGATGGTACAGAGGTGGATGTGGTGGTCGATGGTTCAGAGGTGGACGTGGTAGTGGATGGTACAGAGGTGGACGTGGTGGTGGATGGTACAGAGGTGGACGTGGTGGTGGATGGTACAGAGGTGGACGTGGTGGTGGATGGTACAGAGGTGGATGTGGTGGTCGATGGTTCAGAGGCTGACGTGGTGGTTGGGGGCCCGACTGTGGATGTGGTAGTGGTGGATGGCTCAGAAGAAGAAGAAGCATTTGACAACTTATGTGGAATTCTTGGCTGTTCCTCTGTGAACACCATTAAATGATCGATGTTAATTTTTGGTATTGTCACACCTTTGCTGTCCAAAAGATCCACACTTTTTCCTGCTATTGCAGCAATTGTGTAGGGGCCGAGGTAATTGCGGTCTAACTTGCCCCCTTTCCTCTGCTGGCTCCTCGTGTTCATCCTCCACACTTTCATGCCGACTGTAAAACTCGGACTAGGTCTGCCTTTATTTTTGTTTTGATATTTTGCCTGTGTTTTTTTGCTATTGGAAATAGCAGTCTGAAGGACTTCATCCAGCTTGAGAATTTCTTCTGTTGCCTCTTCAACAGACAAAATGTCCTCCACACTGCTGTCCACCTGTAAGATGTAGAAAAGGGATGTGTTATTATATGACAATCAAAAAAAATTCCATAAAAGACATGTAAAGTCTTATGTATTTAATCCAACAATGTTATTTAAAATAACTTACTCTGTATTCATCTGGGATTTGAGTAGGGTACCTTGCCTCTCTACCAAACATTAAAAAAAAGGGTGAGTACTTCGTGGTCATATGGCGCTTGGTTCTCAGGCCGAACATGACAGGATCCAAATGTTTGTCCCATTCCTCTGGCTTTTCATTGACCAACTTGGAAAGTGCTCTACAAAATTAAATAACAAAGCAGTTATTGGGATATGAAGTAAAACCAAATTAAAAATATGAACATATGAGATGCGTAAATAACATTATACCTCTGTATGGTCCCATTCATCCTTTCTACCAACCCATTTGTCTGCGGGTGGTATGGGGCACAGAGACTCCTTTCAATGTTTAGTATTTTGCAAACATTTCGGTTGATCTGAATTCAGAAAGAAATAACCACATTACACTAGTAAAACAAGATAACACTTTGTTAGACAGTTAATTTAATTCTAACTGAGTAATGGATTTTAGGTGTTTCTTACTTACTTCATTCACAAACTCCTTCCCCTGGTCCGTTAGAATGCACTTCGGTGCTTCAAACTGGTAAAAGAACTTCAGAATGCATTTTGCTACCTCTTCTGCACTTTTGGACTTCAAAGGATATGCCTGGGGCCATTTTGTTAAGTAGTCAATAAGTACACATATGTACTGGTTGTTATTTGAAGTCATTTTTAGTGGACCAATTAAATCCATTCCAATAAGCTCAAATGGCTGGCTGACCTATTAAACACAGAAATCATTAGCAATGCGTTATTTTCAATATAGTAATTTTAATTTTAATCAATGTTTTTTATTTTATGTATTATGTCACAAACCATTTACAGGAAAAAATACACCTAAAATGTTTACCTGTATCAGTGTGTACTCCACCTCCTTTTTAATGATGACACTGCTGGCCTGGCATGCCACACACTGAGTCACCTGAAAGAAGGGCAAAATAATTTAAATAATATTATTATAATCTAATCATTATAATAATTTAAATCATAAAAATCTCAATAAAAACACGTATAAGACATCAACAGCTAACTAGTACACTTGTTAACTTGAAATTTAAGACAATAAAGGACATTTTGCGAGACAAACAATATGCATGTATAATCAAGTTGTATACAGACCCATAAATGTATGTCCTCTGACATTCCAGGCCAATAAAATCTTTTTGCGATTGCTTCTCTTGTTTTTTTCTGGCCACAGTGCGAACCACCACTGCTGGCATGAAAATCAAGGAAAACTTCATTGGCTTTGTTGGGCCCACACAGCACTTTTGCCTTAATGCAGTGATTTGTGCCTTTGTGCCTTATGTAGTACAACTCGCCATCTGTAAGAAATAAAAGAAATACATGAGTAGTTTTAATCAGCTATAATATAGTCATAAATGCTGAATTATTACAGTAATGTAACATGGTGAAAAACACATGATATGTATTTGTAAATAGAATTATTTCCACAATAGCAATGTACCACACCAAAGAGTTAATGTTTAATTATAAATATTTACTAAATAACACACCATAGTTCATTATGAATTACAGTTAATGAGCCAGTGCACGCATTGAAAAATCAAAAGCAGGGCATTTTGCTGTTTACTTGAAATAAAAAAAAACCTCATTAAGGGTGAGCGACTGTTGTATTGCTGACACGTGTATTGATTAGCACAGCAAAATAAAAAACAACACACGAACAGACCACGTGATCTCACGATATAAATTCTCTTTTTTCTAAATTATTCCTTTTTGTCAAATTATGTCTTTCATTTTAGAAATATTACAAGACAACTATAATATGTGGCTGGTGTCATTAAAAAAATCCCCATTTAAATTTTTCAAACAGAATTAAGTTGTAAACACTACGAACTTCCAAAGCTAGTCAGTAGTAGTTACAACACCGTCACACCTAGTAATGGCGGTGATGGCGATGATGTTGTTCACTTGGGAATTAGAACACACACTATACATGTTTTAGGACAATTATTATGTATTCCTCAAGAGACGTAACTAGGATGCCCTACTTTTGCTCGCTGTTGTGCGCAGCTGTTAATTAAACTCAAATTTGGCAAACAGTGGAAAGCTAAAAAAATACGTAAAACATTCGACAAACTCACCTTGAACCTCAAAGTTCTTTGCCTTTCGACGAAAATTGCACTTTTGTGTGGTGGAAAAGCCACTAGGCAAGGTTCCATTGGTTTTAAACGACAGGATATCGGAATAAAGAGTGGGGTCCATGACTCTGTAACGCTTTTCTTACACTCGGCTAATTGAAGCACTTTAGGCCTACCAATTGAGCTCTAAGCAACAGGATGTTGAGTAAATTTAAATCGGAAAAACATTTTTTTAAAGGGAAAAGACAAAGTAATATTCTAAAAAAAGAAATATTTTATGACAGAATGAACGAAAACCTTCCAAAACGTGAAATTATCCTTATATTTAGATAAGACAATGTTTACAATCTAAAATTTGTTTATTTTAATTTTTAAAAAGAAATGTCAGGTCATTATGTGCGTAATAAATATTATTTCAGTGACAACATATAGTCCACAATCACTTTTTGGCAGGCTGAAATGGCATATTATCAATGTTAATGTTCCTTTACAGGTTATCCAGCAGTTCTAAGGGACTGTTTGAGATGTAATATTTGACATATGACCCTTCTGAATGACACAACCAAGTTTGAAGCCGAAATATTGTTTCAGTGACAAGATATAGTCCACAATCACTTTTTGGCAGGTTGAAAATGACATATTATCGGTATTAATGTTCTTTTAAAAGTTATTCAGCAGTTCTTGGAGAGTGTTTGGGATATAACATATCACATGTAATCCTTCTGGAGGATATCCAAAAATTATGAAGCAGAAATATTGTTTCAGTGACAAGATTTAGGTGGCAATCACTTTTTGGCAGGCTTAAAATGGCATATTATGGGTATTAATGATCCTTTAAAAGTTATTCAGCATTTCTTAGAGACTGTTTGGGATATGATGAGCCACATATCATCCTTTTGGATGATACCCAACACGTTTGAAGCAGAAATATTGTTTCAGTGACAAGTTATAGGCCACAATCACTTTTTGGCAGGTTGAAAATTGCATATTGTCAGTTTTATTGTTCCCTTAATGGTAATTTAGCAGTTCTGAGGGACTGTTTGCGATGTAATATTTGACATATGACCCTTCTGAATGACATCCACCAAGTCTGAAGCAGAAATAGTATTTCAGTGACAAGTTATAGTCCACAATCACTTTTTGGCAGGTCGAAAATGGCATATTATCGATATTAATGGTCCTTTAATAGTTATTCAACAGTCCTTAGAGACTGTTTGAGATATAATGTGTCACATGTAACCCTTTTGGATGATACCCAACAAGTTTGATGCAGAAATATTGTTTCAGTGACAAGATATAGTCCACAATCACTTTTTGGCAGGTCGAAAATGGCATATTATCGGTATTAATGTTCTTTTAAAAGTTATTCAGCAGTTCTTGGAGAGTGTTTGGGATATAATATATCACATGTAACCCTTCTGGAGGATATCCAACAATTTTGAAGCAGAAATATTGTTTCAGTGACAAGATATAGGCGGCAATCACTTTTTGGCAGGTCGAAAATGGCATATTATCAATGTTAATGTTCCTTTACAGGTTATCCAGCAGTTCTAAGGGACTGTTTGAGATGTAATATTTGACATATGACCCTTCTAAATGACATCCGCCAAGTTTGAAGCAGAAACATTGTTTCAGTGACAAGATATAGGCCACAATCACTTTTTGGCAGGTTGAAAATGACATATTATCGGTATTAATGTTATTTTAAAAGTTTTTCAGCAGTTCTTGGAGAGTGTTTGAGATATAATATGTCACATAGGACCCTTCTGAATGACATCCACCAAGTTTGAAGCAGAAACATTGTTTCAGTGACAAGATATAGGCCACAATCACTTTTTGGCAGGTTGGAAATTGCATATTATCAGTTTTATCGTTCCCTTAATGGTAATTTAGCAGTTCTGAGGGACTGTTTGCGATGTAATATTGTCACATAGGACCTTTCAGAATGACATGCAGCAAGTTTGAAGCAGAAATAGTATTTCATTAACAAGATATAGGCCACAATCACTTTTTGGCAGGTTGAAAATGACATATTATCGGTATTAATGTTATTTTAAAAGTTTTTCAGCAGTTCTTGGAGAGTGTTTGAGATATAATATGTCACATAGGACCCTTCTGAATGACATCCACCAAGTTTGAAGCAGAAACATTGTTTCAGTGACAAGATATAGGCCACAATCACTTTTTGGCAGGCCGAAAATGGCATATTATCAATGTTAATGTTCCTTTACAGGTTATCCAGCAGTTCTAGGGGAGTGTTTGAGATGTAATATTTGACATATGACCCTTCTAAATGACATCCGCCAAGTTTGAAGCAGAAATATTGTTTCAGTGACAAGTTATAGGCCACAATCACTTTTTGGCAGCTTGAAAATGGCATATTGTCAGTTTTATTGTTCCTGTACAAGTTATTCAGCAGTTCTTGGAGAGTTTTTGGGATATAATATATCACATGTAACCCTTCTGGAATATATCCAACAAGTTTGAAGCCGAAATATTGTTTCAGTGACAAGTTATAGGCCACAATCACTTTTTGGTAGCGCTAAAATGCCATGTTCTCAGTCGTTATTCTGAACAAACAAGAAAGAGTCATGGTGATACTGGCACAATAGGTCTTTATTGTTTTAACTACTATTCGACAGTCTTATAACAAATATGAACAACGAGAGTAGACATACTAAACCTGTAGGCATTAATTATTCCATCGTGATGCGTGTAGTCATTCGTGACTGCGCTACACACTGAAAGCAACCTTCTGATAAGCGCCATAATTCGGTTACAAGAAACGTTAGAGCTCCATGAATGCATACCTTTGCCTAATAACAAAGGCATAAATGTGTTTGGGTTTTTTCCCCCCACGTTATATCAGTTGCACGGAAGTAGCTGGCAACGCAAGTAATCCGGGCGCTGCAGCTTTAAGCAGCTGCGCGCGCTCCCGCGGACGGCAATCAGTTTCTGGCAGACAATCACTTTTTGGCACAACACCGGGTCAGCAGATTACCTCATCCAGGGCCGGTCCAAAGTACTATGGGGCCTTAAGTAAATTTAGACTGGGGGCCCTACTTCCTTTCAGATCCCAGAAAATAATGAAAAAAAAAGCTTTGGTCCTTTTGGTCAAGCCAAAAGTACCATCATTTCCAGTATAGTTAGTATATAGTTAGTATAGTATAGTTCCAGAAACACTCAGTTTATTTAAATCCAGGTTGAAGACTCACCTATTCTCTGCTGCATTTGAATAAAGCACCAAATCCACACTTTTAAGCTTAAATTTCAAAACTTACATTTAACTACTGATTTTATCTACTGTTGTGATTTTATGTTTTGATTTTATATACTGTTTTGTTTGTTAGTTTGTTTGTTTGCTTGCTTTAATCAATTTTAAATCATGCTTTTTATTTGTTTTTGTTTCTCTGTAAAGCACTTTGAATCACCTTGTTGTTGAATTGTGCTATACAAATAAATTTGCCTTGCCTTGCCTAGTTACTCCCAATTTACATAAATAAATGTTTATTTCAATCCAAGCTAAACTTTCTTATAAGAGATTGGTGTTATGGCAGATTACTCAGTGACATGTTTTGTAATGATAAAGTTTTGATTTGTATTTTTTCAGCACCATCTTCACCACCAGGAAAAAAATCTGCATCAACTACAAAGTAAAGCAGGTAATTTTACTCAGAGGACTTGATGTGTTAAATTTTGGAAGGATATGATATTGTTTTATACAAGCTGAGTAGTGGATGGTGATACCACCTAAATATTTATACTGGTTTTGTGGTGGGTTATTTTAGTCATACAAATGCCAAATCTAAATTTTGAGAATTTTTCAGTTCGGTAAATATATTGATGAGTTCATGGCCTGTCATCCAGTGTCACCATGAGTATAGGCGCAGCCCTTTAAGTGGGTATTCCCCTTGTGCGCGCAGCACTGAAGTATTTTAGTCCACGCCCACCTGCTGTGTGGGCCTCACCCTGGTCTAGTATAAGTTACGGTGAGACCAGGAAATCGGCTCTACCGTTTTTCTTCAGCCAGCCAGAAGATGTCCAGCGAGACCATCCGTCTGTGTCCATCCTGCCAGACCGGCTACATCATGTCGTATGACCGACATGCCGTCTGCGTGGGCTGCCTCGGTCCTCACCATGCGGACCTTGCCCTCACACCTTAATCCTATTGCTGCTCCTGTTAGCTCCTCCCGCCAGAGGAAAAGCAGCAGAGGTCAGCCTTTTTCAAGGCTGATGCTGAGGAGGCGTTCCCACTAAGAGAGGCACTCGCTGGAAGAAGCCATCGAGTTCTTCGATGGTGGGCCGGAATTGGATGATTCCACCCACCGTGAGGAAAACGGCAGTGGTGGCAGCTCCACTGCCTCCCAGCTGGGCAGCCTGGTGACAGAAGGGTGGATGAGCCGACGCTCATCCACCCCTGGCCTTCACATGTCGGCAAGGACGCCGCTCCCAGTTGTTGGTGCGCTGCTCCTGGATCTGCCTGGCATCATCCAGGAGGCAGCTGGTGAGAAGGAACTTCCCGTCCCTCAGCCTGCTCCACCCCCATCTGATGATCGTGGCTCAAGAGTTGGGAGTTCGCCTTGTAATCGGAAGGTTGCCGGTTCGAGCCCCGGCTTGGACAGTCTCGGTCGTTGTGTCCTTGGGCAAGACACTTCACCCGTTGCCTACTGGTGGTGGTCAGAGGGCCCGGTGGCGCCAGTGTCCGGCAGCCTCGCCTCTGTCAGTGCGCCCCAGGGTGGCTGTGGCTACAATGTAGCTTGCCATCACCAGTGTGTGAATGTGTGTGTGAATGGGTGGATGACTGGATATGTAAAGCGCTTTGGGGTCCTTAGGGACTAGTAAAGCGCTATATAAATACAGGCCATGATCTGGCGGGAAGGTATGGCTCCACTCACTCTCGTTGCCCAGATCCCATCTGGCCTCAGTTCCCAGGGATGATGACCAACCTCTCTGAGGCAGCAGCAGAGCCAGCGAAGATTAGAGCGCCGGTCTCTACCTAGGGCTTCACAGAGGGCTTCACAGACCGGAGTTTTCCGCCTGTTCCCCCTCTGGAGCCGAGCCTCGCTTCAGTTTTCGGCACCAAAATGACCAAGGTCGTTGGACAGCGACCGGCCCATCCCGCCAAACTTGACCAGCTGATAGCAAGGTTCACTGATCGCGCACATCAATGCACTGTTCAGTCAGCTGCATTGACTAACAACACTGATTTGCTAGCGTTTGTCATCTCCAGGAAGGTGGAGGAAGCAGAGCTGCCAGAGGAGCTGAAAGGCTTTCTCTGTAAAGCCGCTGACACGATTCTGAATATGTGCGCCACTTCAGCGGTGTGTTCCTCTCGCATCGCTGCCTGGCAGACGATGGTTCAGAGGGCAACCTGGCTCCGCCTCTTCCCTCTAAGATTATACAATCTCACAGGGAAATAGTGCAAGCAATTCATAACATAAAATTTAGAAGCTTAGTGGAAGATAATACTTTATGTTGAGGGTTTAGTCTGCATACTGAACAACTCCACTTATATGGATTTATGTCTGGATGTGTAAATTAATCTTTTGCATGTTAGAAAATAAGGTCCAGGTTGCAAAAAATGGTAGATTTTTATTTTTTTATTTATTTTTTTTGATTGAATCAGAATTTTGGCCTTCAGATTTTTTGTCCTCTCCCATCCAGGTCAGTGCAGCGTTTCATAGGATCACGACCCTGAACCAAAGTTCATGTCATCGTTGGACTTGTATTCATCCAAACTCCTGTCCTTGTTTCAAGCCAAGAAAGGTGCTGCTGGACAACGCCACAGGGCACAGTTAAACCTTCTGCTTCAGGTAAGGAAGATTGCATTTTCTAACCACAAAAACGTTCCAACACAGCATTGAAGAGGCCCTTCCACTAAAAACGGCTTTTCTTAGGTTTCTGTTCAATATTTTAGCTCCACAGGTGTTCTTACCTTGATGGTGGGTGTGAAAACAGGTCAACAACAGAAAAAAAAATAGTTATGTTTAAGCTAGAAATGGTAAGTCATGTTTTAAATGTGCAAATTTTGCCTCAGTTGAGACTTCCTGTTTTACAGAGTGGAAATTCCATCGAGAAAAAACGAGAAGTCATCATCAGATGTTTCATTGACCATCTGGGAGAGGATCCAAGTGCCTTAATCAAAACCTTTGAGGTTGGTGCAATAAATCTGTTTTAGGAATATTAGTACCGTATTTCCCGGACTACAAAGCGCACCTGAATATTAGCCGCACAAGCTAAAATCAGGGGAAAATCCTGGTTTGTACATACATTAGCCGCACCTGACCAAAAGCCGCAGGTGTTTCAATGTTGACTTATCATATGTAAGAGAATATGCACAAAGGGAATTGTCAGGAAAGAGATGGCTGTTTGGAGACACACCCCTTTTATTAATATCTTGAAAAACAAGTTATGGGTACATATTTGCATAACTTTTTAGGTATATGTACAAGTAGCGGTAATTACAAGTAGGACACATGTACTGTGCTTCATAAATGAGTAACAAATGTAGTACATAACAATAACCTGCAGCACACCAGAAAAATAGATTCAGACTACCTTTTAGGCTCAGGTGCAGTGACACGGCTTTAACAAGAAGAAAAGTCAGTCATTCACCACCATCTTTCTCTTCTTCCTGCGCACTGAAACCACCAAAGTCCTCTTCTCCAGTGTCGGAAACGAACAGGCTCAGGATGGCTTCGTCATCCACTCTCCGCTTCTCTCCTTCGTTGTCACTTTCAAAACCAAAGAAATCCTCGTTGTCAGTGTCAGAGTCGAACACCCTCAGAAGGGCCGTGGCGGTGTCCTCCTCTCCATCATGCAACAGTCCAGCCCTTCAAATCCGTTGGTGATCGTGGATGTTTTCACACTTTTCCACGCTGTCAGAATCCACCGGTGGAATTGAGCATAACTTGCTTTTCGCAAGTTTATCACCGCTCGTCATCCACGGCTCCCGCTGAACGCGTAGCGCTACTTTGAAGTTTGTTTTTCGCGCTACTTGTACGGCACTGTGTTGCCTGGCGGATGGACATGTGACCAACATACCACTCTTGAACCCCGATACTGTGTGTCTGATCACATGCCCTTCCGCCAGGCAACAGCGGAACAAACAAAACAAATCTTACGATATGACAAAAATCATGGACAATCCAGAGAAAAGCCGCACCTGACTAAAAGCCGCAGGGTTCAAAGCTGGTGCAAAAAGTAGCGGCTTATAGCCCGACAATTACGGTAGTTTATTTTAGCTTGTGAGATCATAGAAAAGTTTTAAGATACTGTTCTAAAGAAAAAAAAAACCACTTCAAAGCATACAAAAGAATAGCATTTGCATTTGCTATTGCTATAAGATTTTGGAGCACAGTGTCTACATATTATGAGTACCGGTGATGTCATACAAATGAAACTTTTTGTTTCAATGTTTGGAAATATGTGAGCTTAAAACAGTTGTTTCTCTTTTTAAAGGACGGTGCTGATGCTGTCTTTGTTGAAGAGGCTTTGGCTGAGGAGGTGATGAAGATTTACCTGCTGCAGAATCAAGACAGGTCAGGCGAACCTACTGATGTGGGTATTGTTATTGAAGGCGTTACTGTTCTGGGCAAACTTGGGAATCTGAGCAAAGCCTGTTGCTATCTTTTGGGACTGTGCTATGCTCTGGATCTGAAATACCCCAAGAATTTCGAATGCACATTTGAAGCATTTCGAAAAGTGTTCATGGAGCTGGATCCAGGAAACCTTTCTGTCAAGGTTCAAAGACTGAAAAATGACCTCTGTTCATTGTAGACAAAATTTCACAGGGCTGTTCTTAAAGTGTTAGACTTGTTAAGTGACATGTAATGCTCATCAAAAGGTTCAGTTGCGACATTACATTGTTTTGACATTCCTGTTCATAAATAATGTTTGTACCATAAACTGTGTTTTTGTATTAACTTTCCAGATTCACATTAAGGTGTAAATGGGAGAGTATCATTATGGATGTTTTTTGGTCACTCTTTAGTTATAATCTTCCCAATTTTTTGGAATCAAAATAAGATGTTCAAAAACTATGTCACAGTGCAAATGGGTTTTTTTTCAGGATTTATATCTTTTTGGGATCTTAATTTTATTTTTGTCATTTGACCTTTTCTGAAAAGGTAAAGCACTGCGTTCACTTGAGCCACTTTTATTCTTTGTATGGCAGGTACATTTTTCTTGTTGTTAGCATCAATATGCCAGTTTTACAGAGTTTTATCAAGCATGCCAATTTGGATGCAATTTTATTATATAAGGCTGTTGTGACTGAAATTTTATCCAAGTTTTATCCACTGAATGTAGAACAGATTTCAGCTCACTGTGTTCAGAGAAGGAATCTGCTAAATGTGTGATTCACAAAAAAGCTGTTTAAAATAAATCATTGTGAACAATGTTGAATTGACGTGGTTCTTTTTTCCTGTGTGTGTGTGTGTGTGTGTGTGTGTGTGTGTGTGTGTGTGTGTGTGTGTGTGTGTGTGTGTGTGTGTGTGTGTGTGTGTGTGTGTGTGTGTAAATAAAATAAACACTTAATTGTAATTAACGTTTTTGCTTAAATTAACTTAAAAATATTAAGTAAATTGCACCATTATTTAAAAACAAATAATTGTAATGGTGTAGGTTAAATGTGCCAAGCATTTCAGCATTTCCTAATTAATATTTTATGTAGTTTGAACTTTTGGTTACTGTTGTTTTAACTTAGATTTTCAATTGTATTTACTCAATTTTGTATGTTACTGTAACATCTTTAATTGTTCATAACAACTTATTCCATTTTAGTTGGATTTACTCAATTAATAAGGTGTATTTAAGAGATGTGATTGTTTTTGCATTTACTCATTATTTTTGAGTGTAAAAGTGTTGCACCAAAATATTTAAGTAATTATCAGTTTTAGTTCTTAGAGTGTAGGTCCCCAATCTGTGGCACATAAACAACCATTCATACTCACAACCACAGATAATTCAGAATTACCAATTAACCTAACGCCATGCATGTCTGTGGTTTGTGGGAAAAAGCCAGAGAGAACCCACAGAGACATGGGGAGAACATGCAAACTCTGTACCTGCAGACAGGATTTGAACCCAGGACACTCTGGGTTTGAGACAACAGTCTTTAATGTTTGTATTAGCAAGAATTTTTATTACCTCTGTTCTGCTAATATTGTATTAGGATGGCAACACAAAAATTAGTACAGCAAAAATTTTGCAGTCCAGGTCAAGGAAAGTGATTAAGCATGGACAAATATCTTTTATTTGCAGTAACTGTGAATACTTATAGCTTTTTCCAGGAGTATAACTCTGGGTTTGGGAAGCGAGTCTCATACTCAGAACCCAAATGGGTAACATTTCTGGGCAGTTGTTTGCAGGTTTTTTTTAAGCATTTATCTAAATGAAGGAGAATAAGCTATAAGTTAGATTTTAACCGGATTTGTGAACCCCAAAAATGGGTTCATAAAGCTTGTGCTGCACTGAACAAATGCAATGCTAATTAATTATGGATACAATAAGCCAATAAAAGAGAAGTACACTTACTCACATCTTTATTACATCAGTGCAACAACATGATTA
The DNA here is from genome assembly GCF_963969265.1 of Rhamphochromis sp. 'chilingali'. Lineage (NCBI taxonomy): Eukaryota > Metazoa > Chordata > Actinopteri > Cichliformes > Cichlidae > Rhamphochromis > Rhamphochromis sp. 'chilingali'. The sequence goes on along the minus strand of NC_137929.1, from coordinate 33,417,741 downwards.
GCTCATAAGGCGTCGTGTTCGGCCATAAAACACTACCAGAGAATTCTGTTCTGTTTACCATCTCGCTCTCTTTCATCTCTGAAGTTACCAGTTGACAATGCAGCTAGCTAGCAAGCTAGGTTAGCAAGCTAGGTTAGCAAGACACACCCATGTTTGACCACAATGTGAAATTGAATACTTGCTTTCGTTAACAATAAAAAATAAAAAAAAAGAAACAGGCTTAAAACAAGAATTTCATGTGTGTAACTAAACAGCCAAAGCTTTGGAGTCTTTTAGATCATCAAAACTTTGATCAAGAAAACATAGCACCTATCTCGGACTGAAAAGGGAAACATCTTATTAGCATTAAGCCTAAATATGACTTAAACAAGTTTTCATTGAAATTTAAAAAGAACAAACAAACAAAAAAATAATTCCAGGTCATAAAGGGAAGACATTTAAGTAAAAATGCTTGTCTCTGGGGTGAATTGAATCATAGCTCACCCAGTTAAATAGACAACCGTTATGCTGTAAAACTAATGGAGCAGCCTGGGTTCAAGTCTACCTGGAGCCACTTGATGCGTGTCTTCACCAGCTTTCTCACTGCTCCCCTGTCATAATAACAGTGAAGAGGATTTTTTGAAAAGGAAGAGAAAAATACTGTAAATTTGGGTTAAAAATTTGTTGCCAGTCTCACATGGCCTTTTAAGGAACTGCAGATTTTTGCTATTCCCCGTTAGCTTAATTTTTCAGCCCACGCAATGCAGTCTTTGTCATGCAAGCCTGTCAAATATAATGAGTCGTTTTTGTGAAGGAAGGACTAATTGATTTTGTGGTTTGTTGGTGCTATTTTTCTTCTTTTTTTCGACTGGTTTGTTGAAAGGTCATTCAGTTAAGACATAAGACGTAGATAAAGGAACCCTGGATAGGAACCTGCTAACCTGGAGTCACAGTTGAATGGTATTAAATAATGAACGAGCAACTGACTAATTAGTGACTCATGAATCTTCTCTTTGGAGGATCGTAAGAATTCATCAGCACAAGCTCAAGCACACTTTCACCCTCTCTTCTCTGAATCGTTCTCCTGCTTTTGCCGTCTCACACCGCTAACTTTCAATTGCATGTGTTTGCCATTTCCCCAGGGCTTTAACTTTAACTCTTCGCCTCTTCTCCTCCTGCTTCTGTCTCTCCCTCCCTGTCTCAGGAATCAGACACAGGTTTGCCACTGCTGAGGAAGCAACCATGGTAATCCTCAGGCTCAACTTCAAAAAGAGCCTCTAAAGACTACACTCTCTACGGTTCTGGCAACTCAGCCAGCTACCACTGCTGGTAGATGGAGGGAAGAAAGCACACACCTCCCCTCACCTGTCTGTTTCTCCTTTTCCTATACTATCTTCACTCAACTTGTTTCTTTATCAGCACTAAATGTTCCTCAGCTGAACTCCTCAATTCCCCCTTGCAACAAATGCTCCCTTCCCTGCCCTTATCAGCACACATATCTGCAAGGCAGGGAAGAGTGGGAGAGAAATGAAAACTGAAAGCAGTGATTAAATATTAGGGTGGAGGGTGTGTGGACAATGGAAACCAAAGGAATAGCAGGAGAAAGAGAGGCTGATGATTAAAGAAACAAGGGAAAAGACAGAGAGGGTAGAGAGTTCAGAGGGGTGCGTCGCGCATTGTTGGCAGATCAGAAGTTGACAAATGATGGAGTTTCTTACAATGGAGATAGCAGCAAGCAATTAATTCTTGATTACATTACAGAACCTCTTTGATTATTGGTGTCAGTTTGCATGTGGCAACTTAGTGGGTAAAAAAACTGGGCAGGAAAACTGTTTACACACTGAAAAGGATTTTAACCAATCACATGCAACGGTGAATAATTGCTTTAAATCAACGGTGTTAACACAGTAAGTCACCAAAGTCCACAAATGCTGTACAAAAGGGATTCCCAATCATTTTTGCTTATGAACAATGTTACTGACTTGTTACTACCCCTCATCACAGGTTGTACATATTCCAGCAATTTAATATAGCCATCTAACTACAGTAGCATTAACTCTGAAATTTTGGTTACAGTAACAGGATTTTACATAGTCAAATAAATCATTGCAAATGTCCTCAGAATGTTCAACTTTGGTGAACTCAGCCATTTGCGTATGGCTCGATAGGGTACTCATGCTTATTAACACTGTTTGAGCAGGTCACCGATTATTCCAGCAAGTAGTCCCTAATGACCAGTAGCAGTCAATAACCTGTCAATAACCTTCACTTCTGGGAATAGCCACCCCAATATGTTCATTGTTTTTTGAACTGTCTGCAAACACTGGTAAAATTTGTTACCATGAAGAACCATGAAGTATTAGTTTTCTGGTGGTTAATTAGGAGGAAACAAGAGGCTAAGCAGTTTGGAGATCAGGTGACCATACTGAAAGTGTAAGGGTGCAGTATCTAGTAGAACAGTGATAAATGTTCAAAGTCAGGAAGGTGCTAAAGCAATGCGTAGGCTTCCATGAATCACCACCAACATATACAAGAGGCTCCAGTTTGGAAATCAAGGCTGCTTTCTTTGTATACTCCTGTTTCTCCCAGAGGTTTTCCTGTTGCCTGGATGCCATTGTAATAAGAATGTGCCCTTATGGCTCAGTTACACTGAGTAAAAATGGGCTGGCAAACTCCTTGTGAGTAGGAAAAGTTGATTGTTGTCCAATGACTGCATTTGACAGCAAATTTGGATTTAGTTTTAGTCACTGGAATCTAAATTATTTTCATTTTAGTCAACTAAATATGAGATTATAGCAGACTCAATCTAAAGCTGACTTTAAAGTTGACTGAAATATAAAGTGCAAAGGTTTATTTTTACGGTTTATGAAGCATCTTATTTTCCTTGACATCAAATGAGAAGTGCATCTGCTCTTCTCTCCAGTCTGTTGACATCTGGTCGAATTTTCATGATAATTTTTGTACTCATGCACTTTATTTCGTTATCGTAAGCTTTGTCACCCAAAAAAGGTTGTTAAAAAAATGTGAAGAAAATTATTGGTCAACAGCGATCCTTCAATTCATTGCAAGTATCTATGGTTACCACGTTTAAGGAGACTGCACAGGCAGCCTGTTTCCAAACACTCACAGTCTGATTTAGACTGACTGCAATTGCTCTCACACAGATCGGCAAAGGCCTTCAAACAATTGCCATCGAATTCATAAATGCACACAGATTAGCAACATGTTTCAATGTCCATGTCTCTTTGTAATAGACATCACTGACATAACTGGCTGCCAGCAGGTTGTATTCTAGTATATTAGTATTTAAAAGCAAGTCTTTCCGCACTGGAATCGCCACCGTCCTGCAAGTATAAGTAAGATATATATATATATATATATATATATATATATATATATATATATATACACACAGTGTTGGGGAGTAACGGAATACATGTACCGCCGTTACGTATTTAAAATACAAAATATGAGTAACTGTATTCCGTTACAGTTACCGTTTAAAAAGGTGGTATTTAGAATACAGTTACTTTGTTGAAATAAATGGATTACACTGCGGTACTTTCCTGTTTCATATTGTCGCGGGTCAGGACTGTTTGGGTTTTGTTTGACAGCTACGTGCTGTTGTTCCAGGCGGCAGCGTTACGGTTGCCATGGTTACAGGGCGACGCTCTATCTCTCCGCGGCTGTGTGTTTCCTGGGTGAGAGAGCGCCTTTTTGTTGTTGTTGTTGTTGTGCTAAGCTAACAGGCAGAATGCTACAAGAATAGCTCGAAAGAATGTAGCATCATGGGCAGTATAGTCCGTGTTGCAGGGAGAATGGACTGCCATACCCGTTATGTGTCTGTGAGCAAGAGGAGGGAGAAAAAAGGATAATGGAAAGGTACGAGCAGTCATCGAGAAAAAACGGGAGCTGGAAGCATGTAAATATAATAATAACCACTTCAGCCAAGAAGAGTGCCTGAGGAGCCCAGTTGTAAGTAAGCTATTAAGACTCGACTGTACACCGTGTTCTCCTCCGAAAACAATAAGTTCCGTTGGAGCAGTCTTTCAACGCCTTTCTCTGTCTCTCGCAAGAAAAGTTGACCCACACAACAAAGTAAAGCTATTTTTCGGCTAAAAGCCCAACACGGACCCCGCCGTATTAGTCAGAGGTCCCTTTACTAAGGTTCGGAGTCGCGGACCTTCAGTAATGGTAATAAATCACACAGCAATAGTACATTCACGTTGTTGTAAAAAGCATGATAATATATTAAGTAATCCAAAGTATTCAGAATAGGTTACTGTCATTGAGTAACGTAACGGAATACGTTACAGAATACATTTTGGGGCATCTGTATTCTGTAATGGAATACATTTTAAAAGTAACCTTCCCAACACTGTATATATATATATATATCCCGGGTTTCGGCACCAGGAAGAAGGAACACGAGAAGCTGGAGAAATACCAAGGGCTCAGAGAACAGCTCGAGAGGATGTGGAGGGTGAAGGTAACGGTGGTCCCCGTGGTAATCGGAGCACTAGGTGCGGTGACTCCCAAGCTAGGCGAGTGGCTCCAGCAGATCCCGGGAACAACATCGGAGATCTCTGTCCAGAAGAGCGCAGTCCTGGGAACAGCTAAGATACTGCGCAGGACCCTCAAGCTCCCAGGCCTCTGGTAGAGGACCCGAGCTTGAAGGATAAACCGCCCGCAGGGGCGTGCTGGGTGTTTTTATATTCATTGAGGAATTTCTGTTACACTTTTATGAGATTCTCGCTGGACTTTAAGTAGTGAATTTCTCTGTATGTAGATGGCGACATATTTTCAGCAATTTAAAAAACACCACGTCCATCATATTTCTCTCTTAATCACCATCTTAACACACCAAATTCGCTTTGAAGGTAATTAACTGCGAGTGGTCACAGATCTGGTCCTCATCTTCTAAACAACCATTTCAAGCACAGTAAGATCACCTGTCTGTTTATTGCACAAGGTTGCAGTTTCTGCCATGGTCTCCAGCCACTGTTTTGTCCCCCCGCCAAAGACTCCAACCAAGCATAAATCTTGGAGTTTTGTAGAAGGAAAAAGCATTGTGGTACAAAGTGGTATCACAAGAAAATACAGTCTGGCCTTAATTCAACTCTGGTTAATATGTCAGCACAGAGACATTTTCTTCACATACTTTTGATGGCGTTAATTCATTCAAACAGGAATTTACAGCTTTTTATTAAATACGTCTAAGCAAAATGATCCCTGCTGGTTTCCCTGCATGCTGTGTATTTTTGCCGTTCACGAGGGAACCCCCCACCCACCCCACCCCTTTGACTTCCATACCACTTTTCCTTCATGTTACTTTCTTTTTGTTTGATTGCTATTCTTTCGTTATATGAGCTCATTCTAATTTTGTGGATTTTACCCAGAGGTGCTGTAATGCTACACCCAGCCACCAGAAAGGAAGCCCTCCCCCCATCTTAAAATCTTCCTCTGCCTACGTGTCATTAACTTTATCTGTCCCTATAGATGTACGCTCCAACGATACAAGTTATGAATTATTTATTTCATTACCACAGTCTTGTTTGTCTTTCTGATTTAAAAAAGCCATGAATTGAGCCGTGTGAGTCTTCAGATGCTACAAAGCAGAGCCCTCTGCGAGTAGCTAGCTAGGTGTTTCTGCTCTCATCGAGAGGCGGCATCGACTTTGGAGCCGGAAGGACTCAGACAGGCTCTACTTAAACATTTAAAATGGAGGAGGCCCACTTCAAAGGAGTGGCCTCATACAATCAGTGTACCCCTTTCCCTTTCAATTAGCTCACAGTCTGCCAGGCTGGCACGTTCACCTAAGGGCCGTGAAATATTGATGGCCTCTTCTCCGGAGTAAATGGAACACTTTCTGCCTCATCCCCCTGGGTGAGTTTATGTGTTTAAGATTTTTTTGATGGGAGACAGCTGAGTGGGTGATTTGTTTGTGTGATCCGAGTGGGCGCGCAGCGACGCACTAGTAGCCAAAATCCGATAAATTCCATTCTAAACTCAGCAACGCGGGAATCTTTTACAACCATAACAAGTACTTTTTTGTTGTTCGATCAGATGAATCCCACGTCTCTCCGTCTTAAGCCAGAGCGATGCATGCTCGTGTCTGCGGTGTTTTTGCAAATCCGTATACAGCGTTTCACCTTTGGCATGTAAACTCAGAGAGGGCAACTTTTGCAGGAATCAAAGCCTTTTGCCTGTAATCTCTGGTAAACAAGACCTCATTATTTTGAACTGTGTGATCCTGTAGTCATCAGGGATGTAGAACAGACATCTGCACTGGTAATTGCACTCGTTCATGTGTTCAACAAATAGGCAGCACTTAGCATCAGAGAGTGATAAACCTCAAAACTTTTACAAAGCTTTCAGCATCTATTGTGAAAGAAAGAAAAAAAAGTTCTCTGTTATTCTGCGGATGCATTTTATGGCTTTTTAAATTAATTTCTACAAAAACTTGCTTACGAACAACTAACTAAAGTTGGGTATTTTGTTAATTTAGATCCCAATCAAGTGTTTTTTTTTTTATTTTATTGATATATTTATTCAAGTTCAAGGCTTAAAGGACAGCTAGGATGTAAATTCATTAATCTGAAAGGATCTTGTGACCTTCTTTCCACTTAAAATGAACAATATGTCCACAAAAAAGGTTTCTTTTCTCAAAAAGAATGCCTACAAGGTAGGCAGCTTGGGAGACATCCTCATGCAGTTTGCAAGGCTGTGTGAAGCTGAAGACAGCGAGCAGGAGGAGCAGATTGGATTTGATATTAGAGCTCAGGCGATTGGAGGGGTTATGTACTTAGTCGTACGATGACACAGCCCCTAATGGGGCAGAGAAATGATGCACTGATATCATTAATTGATGGATTAGAAGCACAGAATTCCCTGCAGAGAGAGGATGATCAAGAAAATGGTGAAGAGCGAGAGGAGCTCGGGTAAGCACAGGGAGCAAGAGCTTGAACATGACCTGAGCGGTTAATTGAATAGGGAAATTCCTGTGATATTTTATTTAAATGAGGCTGGGGGAACAAATGAGGAGCAGCGGAAGAGAAGGGAGGGGATGAAGAGGAGATCAAAAATTAAGGGTTTTGGAAGGGGAAAGTGGCAATAAACAGGAGGCCGCCGACGAAATTAGCGAATGAAAAGTGAGCATAAAGGAAATCAGGGGTTCAAGAGAGGTGGCTTCTTTTGAATAAATCACCACGCTGACGGATGATGGATGGGGTAAAGCGCGAATAGAGGAGCCTGGGAGCAGATAAATACCAGCGCACCATTTATACATCAAGAGTGAAAGGTAGATCCACAGCAGAGACTTGGATGAATGGGTGGATCAGAGAGGAGAGACCTCTAGAGGAAAGCAGCAGATCCCTGTCTAAAACTCCCCTTTCATCTGGCCCACACAGTGCCAGATCAATCCAAACGCCCGCCCATCATTAGGCATCAAAGGGTTGTAGGAGGGGGGATCCTGTCTGCACACAACTAATCCGCTTTAAATGTGCCTTCTCGGAGAACAAAGCCGCCATTACATCCACAATGCATTTCTGAATGATCCACGCTTTTCTCATGATGCTCCCAGATCATCAAAGCATTAGAGGCGGGAGGCGGCAGGAAAAAGTTACAAAAGATTTTTTTTTTTTTTTTTGGTGAACATTTTAGACATTTATTTTCATGGCAACCGCCATTCAGCGTGTCTCGCTCCCTCTAAACGCTCGCAAACATAAGCATCTCCATAGAGACGAGCGCGAAACTCTCCATTTTTAACCGAGAACTCTCGGTTTGCGGTGATAAATGTTCTGTCGCCAGCTTAGGGGACATGTAAAACAAAGGTCAGGCGCATTCACGGCTAGTAACATCATCGCCATCGCAACAGATGACAAATGGAGTCCATTTCCTGTGTTTTCTGTCAAGAGAGCCTCCTCGTGCCCTCACTCCTCGCGCTCCCTGTATGTGTCTCTTACTGCTTCTCCATGAAATCCATGAATAAATAATTCAAGACACAGATTTTTCACTTTATGACTGAATATGATATTTATCCCTTTCTCCATCTTGCTGCCTACCCAGCTCTGTGAAGAGGCACATAAAACACTGTTCATCTTTTCACCTGAGTCTCACTTAAGATACATATATATCTTCTTTTTTTTTACCTCCTACCACTCTTGGATCATCTTTTGAGCCCCCAAAATGTTGTCTCAGCACAACTTGACTCGCTCTGTTTTCGCCTAAGTACCCATCCACTGTTCCCCTCCCTCTTTCCCTTTGCCTTTTTCCCCTTATCCCACCCTCTCGGCATTGTGCCGTGAATCTGAGACAGTGACAAACTCTGACAAGAAAGCCAGCGATCTCGATACCTCTCTGCATCTCAATAACGGAGCAACTTGATATGAAAGCCCTGTTATCAGGGCCCTCCTGGCTCACTGTGCGTCGCGTCCCATCTGTCAATAGAGAAACAGAAGGTAAGAAGTGGGGAAACACGACTAGTGGAAAGAAAAGGAGGAGGGGGCTGCAGTTCAGTTATCGCAGCAATGGGATTAATGGGCGTGCGGGGTTGAAATTGGCTTTCGATGACTGCAAAGGCCTCGCCGTGTTTCTATCAGTTATCGGCAGGTTTCCCCTATTACTCAGCCTCTTTCTCTCCGTCTCTCTCCCCTCCCTCACTTTTTTTACCCCCCTCTCCGTGTAGCTGCAATTTATTCCTGAACCTCTTACCACTTCTGTCTGAGCCCCCAACATCAATCTTCCGCTCCTTTCTTCACTCTTTGAATCCAATACTCCAGACAGCGTGGTGTCCAAATTAAAGAGTGTACTGGAAGCCAATGAACGTACACAGCCCGGTGCAGTAAGTCAACTGCATAAATGGACTAAATGAGCATCTTCAATATTTGATAACTGAATATGCTGTTGAGCAGAGGGGTGAGGGGCGGGGGGGGATTTACGAGAGCAGTTCAGTTGTCTCGAACCTGCTGTGGTCAGAGAGCCTGCGTCACATCACATGCATTCAGAAGTCTCTTCTGGTTCAGAGCTGCATCGAAGGTAGTATATGCATGTATAATGCTGAAGGCGCTGAAGTGTCAGAGACTAAAAGCTGTAGCCATTTATTACTTTCAGATACCTGATCATTCCAAGTGTTTGGTTTGGGCTTCTTTTAGAGCTTTATGCCCATTTTCAGTGCAATATTTAACCTTACAGGAAGATTCAGCAAGAAGCAGCTAAGTGTAAACTTTGTACCGTCTCTAATCTGACTGTGATGATCTTCTTCAGATCTTCTCTACTGGATGTCTCTCCACCGCCGTGTCTTGCCCTGATTTTTTAAAGTTCCTGCTGTTTCCTGCTAAAAATCATAACCCAAGTATCGTCAGCGTGTTTTCTTTTTTTCTTTAAATTCTTCTTTTGGTTTGTTTGTTTCTCAGTAAACTCACTGTTGCTGTGCTGCCACACAAGATCCTTCAACAATAATTACTTTTGCTAAAACAACGTTAAAGTAATGGCTCCAAGTTAAATTACTGCCTTGTGCTTAAGAAACTAGTTCATGCATTTATTACTTATAAGCTGTAATAAGTTATTATTGGGCTGTTCTAAAAATCTCTGAAAATCCTTCAGTTGATCCAAAATGCTGTTGACAGAGTACTGACAGAAAGAGAGAGCATATTTTTCCTGTATTGGCTTCCCTTCATTGGCTCCCTCAAATCCAGAATTGAATTCAAAATCCTGCTCCTCACATACAAGGTTATTGAATAATCAGGCCCCATCTTATCTTAATGACCTTATGGTACCATATCACCCCATTAGAGCACTTTGCTCTCACACCCTGGGCTTACTTGTTGTTCCTAGAAAATTTAAAAGTAGAATGGGAGGGAGAGCCTTCAGGTTTTAGGCCCCTCTTCTGTGAAACCAGCTTCCAGTTTAAATTCAGGACAGACAGCCTGACTACTCCTCAGATTAGACTTAAACCTTTCCTTTAATAAAGCATACAGTTAGGGCTGGACCAGGTGACACTGAATCCTCCCTTAGTTACTCTGCAACAAGTCTAAGCTGGTGGGAACTTCCCATGATGCACTGTTTCACTCACTCACCTCTTATCACTCATTATTTCTTTATACACCTCTCTGCATTTAATTATTAGTTATTATTCATCCCGGGCTCTCTTCTACAGTGTGTCTTTGTCCTGTCTTCCTCCCCTCACCCCCAACCAACCACAGCAGGTGGCCGCCCCTCCCTGAGCCTGTTTTGCTGGAGGTTTCTTCCTGTTAAAAGGGAGTTTTTCCTTCCTATTGTCGCCAAGTTTTGGATTTTCTCTATCACTGTGGGGTCTTTGCCTTAGAATAAGAAACGTGGTGACAGTTGTTGTGATTTAGCACCATATAAATAACATTTAATTGAATCAAATCACTAAATTACTAAAAGATTCATATTTAAGATTGTTGGAAGATACATTTCTAACTTTTGTTAGCTAGTTTTTGGTAATCTTGACTATGATGGCTAGCTATTTTTCAACATCAGCATTCGAGCTATGTGAAATGAACACTATGTGGAAACCCTAAATTGTAGATTACTGGCTAGTGTGATAATATAGGTCCAGGTTGTCTAAATTTAAGGAATTAGAATGTGTAATTTTTCATTTTATGAATTCTTCTCCCAAGTCCTGGTAATAAGGAAAACAATAATCAAATCTTTCAATCTCACACACATCAAAAAGTATATGCATTTTTTTTCTTTTTAAAACATGTATTAATTGATTTAAAAAATATATATATACGAGCAGGGTTAGCATCTTTGATGACTTGGACCTTGGAGGGTTAATTAGCTGTGCAGGTATAATCTCTCCATACAGTTGGGCAGCTGCACTCACCTTTCTGTGAAAGCCTGCATGTCCTCAACAGTGAATGGACACACAGCATCAGGTGCACCCATATAAAAGGCACTTAGTAAAGCCACTCTAACAGTTCTAAGAGGGCCTGCTGTATCTTTCAATAGGAAGAGCTTTGTCAGGGATGTTTATTCACCACATACTTTGGTTCAAAAGCCTCATTCATCTAAAAGAAGCTTGTGCTCATGGTAGCAGATGGGCTCGGAAGGAAGAAACACCTCTATCAAAAACAGCCGAGAAACAGCCTAATTGCTTCATACTCTTGACGCTCTGAGGTTTTTACACTCAGAAACATGGAGGAAGAGGTTTTCAACGTGGTGAAACCAAACTTCATTTGAGGGGAATAGAAAGATCCCAAATACAGCCATTTTGCTGATACACACTTGGCTCACAGGCACAGGCGCTGCACACTATGCAACATCCTCAGCCTTCATGTGTTGATCAGCTCGGTCCGCCTTTTGTCGGTTATTTTCTTTATTCCCCACATCCTTCCCGCCACAAAGGTCCCCTGCAGGTCGCATTATCCCTTTGCGAATCCTATCAGTTGCAAACCGCAAATGGGGTACTGCAGTGTTGGTAAGTGGTTGATTCAATTTGTTTGGTTCCATTTTTGAAATTTTTTTTTTTGGTGTCAAAAAAGCCGGGCGAGCCGCATCGCCATTCAGACACCATGTGGATTCACAAACATCTGCTGCTGATAGGGAACATACCCAAAACTTTGAGAGAATATGAAGCAAGAAGTTGCATGTTGTGAGCAATCTACTGCTGTCGGTTACAACATTGACTCCCAGGAAAATGGCTTCATTTTCAGAAATGAAGACTTTCCTTTAAAGTACACAGGTTTTTATGAGGCGCTTTCACAGTAAAATGCTACCGTTGCTTCCCCAAGGACGCTCTGCGCCAGAGAAAACAAAATCAAGAGTTACAAGGCTCCCGTCTGCAAACGGTGAATTCCTGGAAACAATATGTGTCACATTTTTATTGAAAAGTGTTTGTAGGCTTTCATGACTGCGGCTCGTTTTGACATGTAATAGAGCTGAGTGCACGGCAGTCGAAGGCGCTGTTTGCTCTCTGTGTTGTGTGTCTTGTTGTGGGAATGGGGGTGAGCTGCATCTTTACACATGGCTTCCCCTCAGTGAAGGGGAAATGAAGGGGAGCCCTCGGGGCAAACACAAAGACAGGAGGATTGGGAAGAGACTTAGAGGAGCATAAACACACAGGCACACGTGTAAACAACAGACACTTGAGGAAATGATGGTATGGACTTTTTTAGGACCAAGGACGGTCCTGACATGCATTCCATACGTACATAATGTACATCCAAGTCTCTGTGCACCGTGGAAAGGTTAAATAAAAGCACCTATCCTACTGCCTTTTTTAGGCTCAGGGGTTTTTATTCCAACACAAGTAGATATTGGGGGGAATCATTTCTTTATTACAATTATGTTACATATAACTATATGACATGTAACTATAACAAACAACTGCAAATACAAGAGTCTGTCGAACTCTTTACCTTTTATTTTTAACCCATTAATTTATTTTTGGTAGATAATTTGTTGCTTGCTGTCAAATTTCGGCACAATCTGGATTCAAAGAGCGGACTCTGACATGACTTTGGAAAGTATTTATAAGAGCCGACTCTTACGCCTGATTTATGCTTCAGGGGAAAGTCTACACCGCAAGTTACGACGTCGCATGACATCTACGTCTCTAGATGGATGCAATATATTCCTGTGGTACATTTCTGACCATTTTTCCAACACGGTTTTTGAATTTATCAGTGAGAAAATAACAATCACCACCTCAGTATAAGGAATAATATAGTATGAATGTAAGGATTCACCAGTGTCAGCTAACTCCTGGTATACTGGAGGTGCTGAAGGTATTGCAATGAAAGTGAGGGAATGTAAGAAAAGGTAGGAAAACTAACGGGAACAAAGAAACCACAACAAAGAAACCAGGAGGGAGAAAAATTCAAGCATTTTTTATATGATCACAAAGTAATTAAAGCATGTAATGCAACAAGCATAAATGGCAACGATGTTAGCCACTTGCTTAGGTTACATTGTAGGCGCTGCAAAGACTCCCAGCAGAAGTCTAAATTAGACTTAAGCAGGACCTGGGAGATAACAGCAAACTGTTAACAGTTTATTTTCCTCACAAATTTTTAATGGAGGGAAACACAAGGGAGGGTCTGGTGTCCCGAGTCAGCAACCCAGTGAAAGAGGAGAGGGGTGTTACAGCCATTTCCACAGTTGGAAATGTGGTAAATGGATGTGATGAATTATTTGCAGTTGCTTACTTGGGACACCGGAGAAATGAAATGCGGGAGGATAAGAACCGGTTAGACATCGGGAGGGAATCCTGTAGGCTGGAGGGTGAGCAGGCAAGTGGGAGGTGAGTAGCAGCTTGGGCTTCTTCACAGAGTGGACTCAAGGGATAAGTGATAAGTGAATGCGGGTTTGTAACCCCCTCAGCCGCACGCGATGAGTCCAAGTTAGACCTGAAAAAGACTGAACATTGGAGCCGTGAGTCCAGCAGGTGACAAGCATGTGTGCAGGCTGGAGAGTAGAAACCACGAGCCCAAACCCTTCTAGGTGGCACCTAGGAGCAGAGATGGGCAGTAACACGTTACAAGTAACACGTTACAAGTAACACGTTACAAGTAACGCGTTACTTGTAACGTGTTACTGTGTTACTCGTTTTTCAAGTAACGAGTAAAGTAAGGGATTACTATTGCAAATATGGCAATTAGATTACTGTTACTTTCCCGTAGGAACGCTGCGTTACTGCGTTACTAAAACCGTGATTTTTTTTTTGCGAGAATGTCTCATGACAGCGACGTAAGCGAGTGCCACGTTCGTGACAACAGCTGTGTGCAGATCAACAGTGCATCATATATCGAGTGCGGGAGAGAGTATGAGTGTGCAGCGTTTAAAGCGTGGAAGTACTGACCTTACTTTGAGTTTGATTCCATAAAAAGTGACAAAAACATTAGCGTCCGTTGTGCGTGGGAAGAAAACTTCTTTTTACAGCAAAAAAACCCCCTAAACTTCCAAGCAAGCACCGAGTGCACAACGACATAATGGGAAATTCACAGAGAAACTCGCGGATTCTTCCACTGACCGCTGCACACCTACAACAGGGTAAACCTCCGCCTACCGCAGTCCTGCTTTACAGGTGAAAATAGAGCAAAAGGACCGCTGAGTCTTTGACTTTATTTATTTTCTGCTGTGTTTTACTGGCATCTATTTGAAAGACTGAGTGTAAACACAAAAAAAAAATTTATGTGCTGGAATGTGCAGAAAATAGGTTTAAATATTAAACAAATTTCTTCAAGTCAGAGAATGTTGCATATAATTACATTTTTGCTTGATGCATAAAGTTAAAAGATTAAAACTGATAAAACAAGTTAAAAAAAAAAGAGACTTTTCCATTTGATTACATTTTGTATGATGGATTATGTAGAAAAAGTAGAATTAGGCTGAAAGATCTATCGCTTTATCACCTATTCAGGTTGTAAATCGTGTTTTTAAAAAGTAACTAAGTAATTAATTACTTTTTAAAGTAACGGGATTACTTTTTGGGGGAAGTAATCAGTAATTAGTTACTGATTACTTTTTTCAAGTAACTTGACCAACACTGCCTAGGCGGGCTGAGAGAGTTAGGGTTTAAAGAAATCAAGACTGAGCAGTGCAGACTATGACAGAGTCAGATGCTTTGAAGAGGTTTTTATTGAAAAGGAAGTAGGAATGATCAGAGAACCGGTGAGTGGCTCGGGAGGGAGCCTTTGCTGCAGGAGATGTTAACAACAGCCAAGGTGAGACTGGTAAGATCTTGCAAAGCTTGTGATTAGATTAAGGCCTCACTTGTTGTTTTCTTAAATAGATGATTTGAGTGCCCAGGCAGGTGGAATTCCACCAAGGAAACAAGAGATTTAGTTGAGAGTGGGAAGGCAGATAAGTTTCAGGTAAGTCATTGATTTTTTTTTTTTTGACAGCTGATTTGATCTGCCTTTGCTTGTTAAACTCCTCGAAGTTATGCAGGGTTGCAAACTTTGTGGTTTGACACAGGCAAACGGGAGCAGAGAATTACCAGGCGAAGAACAAGGAGGTAACAAAAGAGGCCTATTTACTACCACGACGGTGACAACAATCTGGTAGAGAGCAGCAACAGCAGCCGGTCCATAAATACCATGAGCTGATTAAACCATGAGCAGCAGGTGCAGGAGAGAAAGCCCAGGAAATGACAACTCCACCTGCAGGTGGACCCGCAAGGAAGCTCCTCTCCCCCCCCCCCCGAGAGAGAGACGATTAACAGGAGAAACCCCAAGCCTGCCCAGGCCACAAAGCTCCTACGAAATATTTTAATAATTATTTCATTCATTTACTTCTTCCTTAGATGTTGTTTGTGTAGTAAACTGCTACTTAAACACAAGTTTTGGCTGAAAATCATAATTAAAAAGGCTAAATTGTGAGCTGACACAGAAATGGATGCAAACCTGGAGTAGATTATAGAAATGCACAGCAACCTCATTACGCTTGACTATCAAAACGCCTGTGTGATGCAGTTATGTAACCTCATAGCATATTATAGCATTTCAGCTTCCCTGGCAGCAACTGAGCAGTCCATTGCAAAATATGAATATGAAGGAAACCTGTTATGTTTGTTTGTTAGTTGCATTAAAAGCACATTTTGTCTGACATAAAGCATGTAACAGATCAGAATTAACAGTATGGATTAATCGTATTAAAGACAGCAGGATTAGATAAGTGTAAACTTCATCCTACGCCCTTTTAAGCATGTAAATTGTGTGGTTTATAGAGTTATTCTTTTTACTTTGCTTTTCTGTTTACAATATTTTGTATTTATTTTATTTATATTTACATGTTTGAAATAAAATCAGTCACTCATATTATTCATGCAAAGCTACCCTAATACAGTTCAATAATAATAATATGGGGAGGCAGGTGAATTCTAATAATAATATGTATTAGCTCGTTTTTGTCTTTAACTTCATAACTTCTCCAGACATTCATCCCTCCCTCTGTTATCCATTATCCTCGAAGCAAAAAAAGTTGAGTATAAATTGTCCAGACTTTTCCCCACAGTAAACCGCAGAAAACATGCGTTATCTCTTTTCTTTTTCTTTTTTTGGTGGAAATATTTCTCTCTGTCACCCCTTTATCCCTCTCTGCTGATGATTTGTTGCAATTCCAAGAGACAAAAACATGGAAATTGCACAGAGGGGATCAGGAATTTACTTCTTGATAACATCTGTTACTAACTATTGAGCTCGGCATGCAGAATCAGTTGTCCCCATAGACCAGTTTCTTCCGTTATCTTATTTATTTGGAGAAAGGCTTATATTGTCTCATACACCACAAGGTGCACCTAGGAACCTCTGTGAATGGCTAAACGGGAACTTTTATAGCCATCCCCACCCAGAATGGCAATTAGCTGTGGTAGACTGGGGAAAAACACAGAGCAGAGTTGGTATGCAGAGAGCTCTGCAAAGTTAATGGACTTTTAAATCGACACTATGCGCCAAATTCCCTCATTAATGCCATCCCTGGTCCCTGCTTACGCGACCGTTTGATTTCAAAGGTCAACTCTCAAATGTCAACATAGGAACGGTAAATAGAGAGCACTTTTATGATGCACACACTGTGTGCAAAAAGTATGTGAAGAAAGGAAGAAGCAAAAGTGAAGAGGCTCTATCTAATTCTCTCTCTCCTTTTTGTTATATCCAAAGCATCAGCGCATTTCTTCAAAAACAGAGTATATAAACAAATGTCAAGTCTAATTGTCATGGTTTTGGATTCTTGCTTCTCTCTAAGTTACTTCCTCTTTTATTCTGAAATCTTTTTTTTATACTTCCACCCCATGCTTCCCTCCAATTTTCCATACCACCTGTACTCAGCTAATCGCTCACCTCAGTGCCCACCCGCCTTCTTCCTTTTGTACGTTTTGGCTGATTATCTAGATACTCGTCACGGATTCTAGTCATGTTCTTCTTGCAGCTTTTTTCTCATTTGCATTTTTTTCTCATGGTTTATATGCTTCATTGTTATCAGAGGTCAGAGAAGTATGATGCTTTGAGCTCATATTAGGAAGGTGACAGTAACTCATATAACCACTCTAACTGAGGCTACCGTTGACATGGGATAATCAAAACTGGTTTCCTCGTCTCATGAGTCTCATCTGATAGCTGCTTCCAGCAGGATAACACAACATGTCACAAAAGTCAAATCATCCCAGGCTGCTTTCTTTAAACATGACAATGACTTCACTGTACTCGTGTCGCCTCACAGTCACCACATCTCTGTCCAATAAAGCACTTTTGAGAGATTCACATCATGAAAGTGATGCTTTCATGTGAATATGGACCAAAATCTCTGAGGAATGTTTCCAGGAACCTTGTTGAATCTGTGCCATGAAGAATTAAAGCAACTTTGAAGGCAAAAGGGGTCCAACCAGGTGCTAGCAAGGAGCAGTGAGCAGCGTTGAGTATAACATGTTACAAAGTACATTACATTTTTTTTATCCTGCATACTTGTGCGACAACCAGTGGAGTGGTTTTTCACGAGCAGAGAGTGGACATTACTTTTATTTTTATGGCACAAAAATGACAAGAGCGATGATAAAGTGCAAGCTGCATCCAGGACAAAAGCAATCGCATTATACTGCTAACACAAACATCCGCACAGATAGCACACTAATACTAAGCTAGCCAAGAATCCAGAGTGATCATGAAGCTGAGTGTTTTCTGACCCCGGCCCAGCAGCCAGAGCCTGATCTTTAAAAGTAAAAAGTAGTGATGAGCACTCAGGCTTGTGGCCTCCATTTCTTCCTGTTCATCTTTCTAAAGTACAATCACTGCAGTAAGTTCTCAACTTTGTTTTGTGTTTCTACTTTGTGTTCACATATAAATATGAAAAGACAGTGTGTTCTCATTAGGATAGGGATATGTGTTGGTGTGTGGGACTGTGGGACTATAAACTGGTAATTATGTGATAACGCATTTCAGGTCATTTTATAGAGTAATAAGTAAGAAATGTAACAAATAGTCTAATGAATTAGTTCTTTTTAATAACGCCCCCAACACTAGCAGTGAGTGTATTTAGTAACAACCATCTCAGTTTATTACTTTTTTTTTTCCAAAAAGCCTCTTTTAGTTGGTAAAATCTCATTTTAATTCTAATTTTGTTACAATGTTGTTCAGTTTCCAGCTAGCAGTGAGTGATTAACAAAAGACGTCTGATCAGTCGATGCTTCATTTGATCATTTTGAATGCTTGTTTAAAACACAAAAACATGTGTTTTGTGCTTCTCTCTTGTGCAACTAACTCAGGAAACAGTACAGTAAATGCTAACGATGACTATGATTGACAAATACATGTAGCTAAAACTTAAGGAAAACAATTTCAGAAACACTGTTCATCTTTTCAGTGTAAATCAAAACGTGTGAGCACAATCCAAGACTTTATGTGAACCAAAAACGTAATTAAATGATTGTAGTGTTGGAGCATAGCTGCACAGAAGCATCCCGTAAAGTGCTCTGTAGAGCACTCATGAAAGCTCAGCTGGCTTTCATGAGTGCCTCACTTAAACGAAAACAGCAAAATATTTGATGGATGTCTTGCAATCAACATAAAGCAAGAAGCAGATTATAGCAAAATAAAAACCAGGAAAAGAAGGTGCTCTCAAAGGTCATCTGCCGTCGTTTGAACAATTAATCCTACAGTAGCCACAATTTTGGTGGTTTTGGACTTCTGTTGACTCATTTGAAGAGAGGGAATCTCACGCACCAATCAAAGTTTAGCAGCGCTGAATAAAAATCTAATGAGCTCAAGCGTTAGAACTCCTTAATAAGTAATGACTGGGATTGTTCTTTCATAACTTCCCCGTGGTTGTTGCTTATTTGATCATTAATATTTCATTTTATACAGAAATGCCGTTGCTAGTTTTGTTTGTCCGTGATAACATGGTTTTATTTAGACGATCATACGGCATCGCCAACAAAAGTCTGCCAGTTTAAAGACCCTAAAGACTAAATCAGTCATTTTCCAGAGATACTGAAAGCAAAGTGCAGGAGTATTGTACCGAAGAACAAAAACGTAGTAATTGATCTGCAGATTGGACCAGACTGAAAAGGAAGCACCATCAGCCGTGATGAATATAAAAAGACCACTCAGTCGATGTGGAGCTAAAAACAAGGCAAAGCCTGGCAGAAAAAGCAGAAAGACTTCCTGTGGCATTTAGCTCCAGGAAAATGGAGGTGAGGGGAACAATGCAGTTGCAAAGATTTGATGAATAATGTCTGTTTTCATGAAAACAGATTCAGTGGGAAAACATCATGATGGTGGACATCTCTTGATAAAGATCGATAGACTGCCATGGGTCTGCTCCGTTGAGTTCGGAGCTAGAAAGGGGGAGCAAATCTTTACATGTGCAGCTTGAGGCTAGGCGCTCCGAGCTCTGACCCCGTGACTTTGACGAACCGGGGGAAGAAATAACGCCACAGGCCACAGTCGCTGGACAGAGGGATGTGAAATGCAATGAAAATACTACACCATTTTAGCTTGCACACATACAAAAAAAGAAAAAAGCAGTCCACAGACACAGATCCATTAATCTGTCAAAGTGAAGATGTGCAGTGAAAACGTACCTCGGTATTGATTGCACTGATGTAGCTCGAGGTGCAGAGGGACACAAGAGTGGAGTTAACAGATTGAAAAGAATCACAAACGGAGGAAGAGAGGGGAGAGGAGTCGGAATTTAAACATGGCCTCCAGCAAACAGACTGTATCTGTCTATTTTAATTTGCTTTCCTAATTATCTGATTACTGCCTGTGCCTGTGGATTCATTCGTTTCTCTAAATATAGACCCAGATTGTTCTAAAGCTCTGCTCACAAATTCTCTTTGACTGTTTGGTGATGAAGAAAAACAAAACTCCAGCACAGCAAAGAGCCCCCCTCCTCAATAAGGAGTGGGTCTCCTTTTAAAGCGTTTGTTAATATGCCTGGAAGGCAGGAGTTTTCATCTCTTGTCCCACTTGAAAGGCCCTCATCAGACTTTCCAGATGTTTCCCTCTGCCCTTTTTTCCGCTCACTTTGTTGTCAACAAAACAGCAAAAGTTTTGTCTCGTTAATTATTGTTTGCTCTCCGCCTTTGTGTTCGTGTGTCTCAAATGCCATGTTTCGTGCCTGTAATAGGAGCTGTGTTGTGCATTTATCTAGGCTGTGGGGATGTAAACGTGCAAGGAAAGCAAAGAGCGGGAGAAAAAAGTGACTGAAGGAAGTCTCTGAATCTCATTCCCATAAATGCTGCAATTTTGTCACAGCAGCTGCAGCCTCACATATACTCACTGGGTGTCCTTTGGCACTGGTGCTGTGACGTCCCAGGTATCGCTCCCAAATTGATGCTTGTAGGAAAAGGATCCCTCAGTGTCTCATTTAAATGCTCCGAGTAAGCGGTTAATGTTATGAAAAGGCATATTATAACCAACTGGCAACGCCTGGGGTTGAAAAATAAAGCCAGTGCAGGAGTGCCCAAAACTGGAGTTCCTCCAATAGCCACTTAAGACAGGAGTCAGTTCTCACACATTTATACACCCATACTTGCATTGTGGTAAAAATCCCAAATTTCAGCTTTAAAATTAACTGGTACAATGAATAAACTCTGCAGGAATAAATTGGTAAGTAGCTCACCTGTCTGGGTTTTGTTAAGTCCTAAAGTTAGAGGTATGGATGCTTCAGACCTGCTGGATTGCTTCACTTTTAATGATTTGAGTCACCTAACTCGACCTCTGCAACGTGTTTGTGGTGTTTGTCGAGCATTTTTAGCACAATTAGCCGACAAGCAATAGGGCTTACTAAATGGGTGCGTTGCACTGATTAGCAGTTATGTTTCCGTGTAGTTACACCCATAGAGCTTGTGAATGCTGCTTGCTAACCAAGCCTGCTAGCATTAGCTTATAGCAGTCAATGTAGGTTAAACAAGTCTAGCTGTCCCTCAGCTGTAGTGAGTGTAGACTGCCAGTGAGCTGTTTACCTCAGCTGTCAATATGTGTCCAGACGAAGGCTCTACAACTTAGAGAAAGTTCAATACGAGTTAGTGGGTCACTGAAGCTTATTCCTGTCTGATGTAAGCAACACTTAGCTAAGTTGTTGAGGTTATTGTGAGCTTTTCTGTCACTAAGCGCTGCTGGTTTTGCCACTGTTAGCCAGTAATAGTGCACCTTTCTCTGAAGTGGCTCTAACATTGTTGGATTTGAACACTTAGCTAATAACTTCTCGTTCAATGTGAGAATGTAATCAAACTGGGAAAGTAATTTTTAAAACACTCAAGCCTAACATTAGCTGGGATAATGTTAGCTTATAGCCAGCTGTTGTTGTTTAGTTGGCTCGTTATCAGCTCCCTGGAGACGTAAGGGTCACATGTCTACAATAATTAAGTGATATCAAGAACATCAGGAATAAATAAGCAGCTTTTGTATGGTAGAGCTCAGGAGATGAAGTTTGAGGTGAGGAAGAGGAGAATAATGTGGAAAGAGAATGAGAGAGAGGAGTGTTAGACGAGGAGAATGCCATAAAGAAAGAGATGAAAATAAAAATTCTGAATGAGCATATATAATTTGAAAGGGCTATATGTGATCTTTAAATTAAAAGTTATTCATAAGGCATACTATGTATACTATGTATGTAGGAGGAACGGTGATGTTCTTTGCAGCCACTGTATTCATGCATGGCATTCATGGCTTCCACAAACTGGTGCCCACTCCTTTGTGCTTTTAATGGATTCATTCCAAGTTTATGAGAACAAATCAGTTTGTCGGAAGATGTAATTGCAAACTCATCATGTATGTTTATGAGTCCAACTTTTGTTTTCTAGTAAATAATCTCAAAAATGACTCACTGCACTTTTAACAGAAGAAGAAGAGTCAAGAAGCCAGTCTTGATTACATGGTGTACATCTCTGATATACAGATTATGATTTTTAACCTTCAAGTGAAAACAAAATAAAAACATCAGACTGGACATAGACCAGGATCTGGGCCCTATTTCAGGAAGCCGGTTTAGAGCAAAATCTGAGTAAGTATACCCTGAGTTAACGAAAACTCTGGGTTTTCGGTTTCACAAAGCGAGTTTAGATTAATTCTGAGCGAGTTACTATGACAACACACTCCGTGAAGCTAACCTGCCCCCTAGCAGGTTTACTTCAACTAACCCTAACTTTCTCCGCCTCTTTGTCGGAAGCCTGACTGTAGGAAGTGTCAGACAAGGCGTGTCCCTTCCTTGAAGAGCCAGTAGATGTTGAAGCCCAAATTCTCCGCAGAGCTCTCCGCCGGGAGAGAGTGATTAGAGCGCGTTTGGACATTTTATCATTTCCTGATGATTTCCTGTGTGAACGTCACCGTTTTTCAGCACAATCTATAATTCATTTGAATAACATCCTCAGGCCTAATATTGCTCATGTGACACATCGCGGACATTGTCTCAGTTCTGTACATATTATTTGTATTGCACTTCGGTTTTTTGCAAACGGGAGCTTTCTGTATAATATTGGTGACGCTGAGCACGTTTCCAAGGCTACCGTCTGTCGGGCAGTCAGGAATGTTACAGTTGCACTGAAACGTCTCCTGCACTCGTTTGTGGTGTTCCCCGGTCATAGACCCACAAGATTCATCAAAGAGGGATGCCACAAAATTGCAGGTATCAGGATGAACAAAACTTAATTCATGATGTGGTGATACTTGAACTACTACTTAAATTTTACATTTATTTTCAGGGTTCCCAGGCGTGCTTGGCTGTATAGATGGCACTCACATTCCAATCATTGCTCCTTCAGTAAATGAAGGAGACTATGTGAACAGGAAGTCTTTCCACAGCATTAATGTACAGGTACATAGTTCCCTGTAGCATTTCAAACTAACACATTATTTCATTATAGTAATGGATGCTAATTTGTGTTCTCTGCACTGTGAAGATCATATGTGATGCTGCCCACATTATCACAAATGTGGAAGCCAACTGCTCAGCCTCTGTGAGTGGTGGTGGTGGTGGACCCCCACCTGTTTTTCAGGCCTCCGCTTTTTTTCTGTTGGCTATAACAGGTCACATTTGAGCATACAGAGTAAGCAAATATGTACTTGTAATGTGCTCAGATAATTTCAATAAGTGCTTACAGAGGGGAAACTAATGTAGCCTCTAACTGCAATTGATTTATATAGGACAAACAGACCAAGCACTATGGCTCATAATACAATTACACCTTACCTGTTTGGACTATATTTTTATATTTCATTTTTACTTGCTGCCAGGAACGTTTGGGGCCTGTTGGGTTGCACCTGCGCTCACATCACATCACAAAATAAAATGTATGAAATAAAAAATAAAATAAAATATAATAAAATAACGTGTTAAATGGGTGGAAATCCCTAGATCAATGTTTAAATTAACACTCATGCATTGACTCTGTTGGCCATGTTTTGCCATGCATGCTCCCTTTCTTTTGCAGCTGAGGCTGTGTTACTTTTTTTCCGCAAAATTTGCATGTTATCGCCCACCCCCGTGACATCACGCTCCAAAGCCCTATACTGCCATCAGAATTTCGGCCTCAAGCGCTGTAAAATACATTGACCGCGCCTTCTTTCCCTCCGTCTCCATGGTGACTTGCTTAATCTGTGCTCCACTAATCAGGGCTTTATGTATCCTCGTGCGCGCGCTTAACTTGGGGTTTAAGCAACTCCACGTTGATTGAACTAATTGTTATCAGCCTTTCTGAAACCGAATATTCCGAGTTGGACAGTTCGGGGTTACTCAACCCTGAGTATCGTTTTTCACTCTGAGTTTTCTAAACCGGCTTCCTGAAATAGGGCCCTGGTGTCTGACAAATCATTTTACACCACCAAACCCCCAGTGTCCACTCGGGAACTTGGAATTATTATTAATATTAAGAAGTGAATCTGCTGATTAACAGGTTGGAGGTGACGGAGTGACTCTAAGTGGAAGCTGCGGGTCCTCGGCTAAGAATATTTGGGTCAATGTGTAGCCATCTCCCCAGGATGTCAGATTATGTGTGTGTGTTTGTGTGTGTGTGTGTGTCGCATTCCTTTAAATGTTTGCCTGTGCTTATTGATTTCCTGTTCGTCCCGTTTGATTGATAGGCCGAGCACATTCATCTATTAGTTTTGTTGCTCCGAAGCAACTGCTCAAGAAGAAAGGGACAAAATGCTTTTGCGGTGAGAGTCTGCATGTCTGTGTGTGAGTGTGCTCGCAGGCAGCTGCCTGTCTACCATTGTCTAGACAGAATCATGTGCCTGCATACTGAGAGAGGAGGTGACATGCTGAAAGCTGCCTGTGTTGATAATTCTCCACGACACTCATTTGCTGTGACAGAAACCTAAAAGTTAGTTGCTGCAGAACTTAAAAAAAAAAAAAAAAAAAGGATTTAAAGTGACGATCAGCTTTTCAGCATGAAACACTGAGCGAACAAGACAGCAAAGAGTTAAGGGGATTACGATTATGAGAGCAGCAAAGTGTACAATACAATATTATCAACTGTATGCATGCCCCACTGTGACTTCTTTGGGTGTTTTCCACGATGCGAGGCAGAACTGATGTCATAAACTGCTCATTATTCACTGCATTCAAAACCAGATACAGAAATACTTTCAGTGTTTCTGCATGAAAGGTCTGACACACTTTCCACCATAACTCTCAATCCACTGCATCTGCTGGGGATCTTTAATGGAATCACCACACACACCATCCCCAATCAGCCCCCATAATGCCTCGCTGCCTGTATGCCTGCTGGTTATGGCAGTGCCACGCTATAATAGTTCCCCCCTTATCTGACACACAGTTATGCAAATATTAGGTTCCACCCGAATATCTGTGACAGGAGTTTCTCTCGCTCTCCCTTTTCCCCTGATTATGCAGCGATAGGCTCGCTCGGCCCGGAATAGACTACTCGCGTATAATCGTGATTAGTCATATCTCGTGTTCGCAGCGATGTAAAACCCATCACTGCCTGGTTTTTATTGTCGACGTGTGTGTTTCTGTTTGTGTGCGTAGCATACTGACGGGCAGCTGGAGACAGATGGAAAATCCTTTTCACGCCACCAGTGCAGATATCGTATGTGTTGTGTTGTGCTATGCCGTGCGTTTACTAATGATGACGTGCTGATGCCTAAAAGCTCCGAATGCCAGTCAAACATTACTTCTCTCATCAGCTAATTCATTTTCCAGCCATCAGTCAGTTAAAGTGATGATTAAAGGTGGATTGTATTAGCCATAAATGCATCACTGAGTTTTTTATTAACTGCTTCTATTAACCGCTGGTCTCAACCTGTGGCTAAGTATGCTTTAAGTTCTCTCACAGAAATCTATGGTGTGTCAGCATGTTCCGATATGAAACATGCTGACACACTATAAGATGCTATATCAAGCAGATGAGGAAAGGAAAAACTATAAACACGGCATAACACAGTAACATGTGATGTTCAGGAACCTGCCTGTAACCCAAGTGAAAAATATCGCAGAAGAACAAAGACGTCAATGACGTCATGGTCCGTGGCTCTGTGTCTGAGGAAGGCGTTGGATGCCCCGGCGGCCACACCCTCGGGTTGGGCCGTCACCATCACACCTGCATCTCATCCCAGGTGATTTGGTGGAGGAGGATTTAACCCTGCACCGCCAGCTGCAGACACTTCACAGTGGTAATTTGGCTCCCCACTGAACCAGTGTATGTGCTTAGTGTCGCATGAGCTGTGCTTATTTCGACTCTGTGTTCTCAGGTTTCTGTCCGGCGTGCTGTGCTAGTCACCTGCCTGTCCTCCTGCCCGCTTGGACCTCCGAGTAGTCCATCTGTTCTCGTCTCCACCTCCTCGGACTTACCCTCCACGGACATACTCCCCTATAGTGTAATAGTAATCTACGCATACAAGAAGATTATTCTTATTATTGCAATCCCCTTTAACTATGATACACACAAAGCTAAAGCCAAGGCTGGCCTAGAGACTTGTTCACCTGTCAGCCTTCAGTCACTCGGGAAAAATGTTTGTTCTCCAACTAGTTGGCAACTGATTGCTGACAGTGACGGTGAAATAAGTTGCGAAGAGATCAACTAATACATGCATTAATAATAAAATTAATTTAGTTTCCAATATTTATTTTCTTCAACTCCTTCCTCTGACTATCTTGTTCTTTAGCTGCTAAAATGTCTAATTTTTCAACGTTTTCAGAGCTTTAAAGCCGAGTGTTTAGAAACAAGCTTGTTGCAGATTGGCTAAGACTTCCTGTTCTGTCCACTGGTTGTTTTTTATAAATGTAAATTCACTATAAAAAGAGCTAATAAAATGCTACATTATTGCTGATGGTTGGAAATTGAAGCATGCTGTCCAAAGGGGCTCTTTATACCTGAATGTGCAACCCAATGTGATTGGCCAGTATGAAAAGTGGACTACAAATGGAAACCAGAGAACTTCTAGTAACAGAAATATTATTCTTTGTTAGAGATTTCTTCTGTTTATAGAGATTAATCTTTATCTCACCTCAAGGGACATTGGCAGGATATGAAAATGGGGGACTGCAAAATCAAAATCAAGGCTAATATGTTTGTATTTGCAGGCCCCTGTTACTGCCTTTATTTGCTGGGTAATGTGCTTATGTGAATCTGTTCAGGTGGAGCTCTCATATGTGGCTTGAGTCAATCAGGTAATGGTGTCAAGGCAGGCTGACAGCAAGGCTGAAGGAGGTAGTTCAGAACGTGAGGAGTAAAATAACAACCAGCTTCTCTCTTTCTCTCACACACACACACACTCCCCGCTCTCTAACACACACAAACTCCATCTCCCCGAGGGGTAGTGATCTGTGACTCCTCAATGTTCTGTGCACATCTGAGATGACAGCACACACAACATGGCCAGCGCACCAGTCTGGGTTCCACATGATCACCCACAGCAGTACTGTACAGCAAACAAGATACAAGCACAGTGTGTACAGACAAGGCAGCAGGCCTGGAATTCCACTGAAGCCAGCAATGTCGCACTCAGACTGAGCCACACACATGCAGTTTGTGCCTTGTTTCGCCTGCTTTGGAGCCAGATGTTCCACCACTGCCTTTTAGGTAGGCATGGCTATTCCGTTAATGCTGATGCTATTGATGTAAAATAAAGAAAAAGTGGTATTGCTACATTTTATATGTTTTTCCCCCATCTCAACCTCATACTAAGCAGGTGTGAGGGTGTGTAGTGGTCTGTCTCTGGTTCCAATAGCTTAAGTAATCTCGCTACAAGTATTAACAGCTTTGAATAATTAATTATCACCAAATGAATTATCTGTGATCATCAGAACATTTCCAATCATTAGTTCTCATCAGTGCCTATATGACACTACAGTGCTTTTGAGACATTTACATATTAGCTTAATTCTTTGCAGACGATGCCCAGTTTTTTGAACCTGACATCTTGTAGATTTGAGGCAGAAGCGTGACAAAACGTGACCCTCTGAATGCTGGAAATGCAGCAAGTGGCTTTAATAAATTATTTTCACCCCAAGAGATGAAAACTATCACATCTACTAGAATCAAGGGGACCAAGTTGAAAGATTTCTACCATGTCATTATGAGGAAGCAAGAAATAAAAACAGCTTTTGGATCTTGGATAAAAACAGTAATTTATGGAGGTTTTTTTGTTTGTTTTTTTAATCAGAGACTGTCGGTGTAGCCCAAGGAATCTGGCATTGGGATCATTTTTTTATAGATCACAACTTTGGCTTGGATTTGATGGTGAGCATAAATTTGTGTCAGAATGTTTTTATAAATGAGTCCCTGTGATACTCATTATAATGGACGAGAAACGCCGATGCCGACTGCTACAGGAGGCGTGAATCCACTCCATCCTGCCTGATTGTAAGGAAACAGTCAGAGAAGTTATTCTCCACAGGTATGAATAAATGTTGAAACATACAGGATTTTTTTTTCTCTTTTTTTGTTTTGGGTTTTTTTATGGCGAGGGGGTCTTTTACCTAGCATTTGAATGTGTAAAGGTGTACGTTTATGCCTTTATAATTTAAAACCTGAGACGTACCGCTCCCCCTACCCCCCTACCCCCCCACCCCCTTTATTATCAGCAGAGGAAAGAGCGAGCCAGATTCAATTTGAGGAGAGGTAGTGGATCATGAAGGCATTTCACCAGTCGGGAACAAATTTGATATCCGTCTGGAAGTCAGAACCCAGAACGGCAGTGTTGTCAGAAAAAGTAAAATGTTGCTTTATTTGCCATTCCAACTCCAATTTCACATCATTGCTCAAACTTCTTCTTTTTTTTTTGATCCTATCATATTTTCTGACATTTTCCTACATTTTTGGCCCGCCGCCCCTTTACCATTTACCAGCAATTCCTCGTGGACCTATTTAAATTGCATCTTATGAAATGTGAACCAATTACACTTTCAAAATCTTTAGCGGCGCAGAAGGAAAAGGTAAAGCTGTGATCTCATCTCCCGCTTCCCGCTTTTGTAAGATCTACTTTTTAGCATGCTTTGAAGCACGTAATGAGGCGTATTTCATTTCATTTCCACTGTTTCGCTTTTCACAAGCAAATTTGAAATAATACTGGCAGAGGACTGTTTTGTCATCATGTGCTGTACAGAATAATGTTACTCGGTGTCTGGCGTGCATGCTTAAAATCAGTTGTGGATGAATGGACTCGCTGCAGCAACAACTTTCATATTCTACCCGTATCCATTATTAAGGAGTAAGAAAGTCCTCTTTGCTTCTTTCTTTGTTAACTCTTCAGCTTCAGCGAAACTTTTCTTTTTCTCTTAGAGACGTTTGCCCCATCTCTTTTTTTTGCTCCATTAATAAAGAAACAGCTAGTATACTCATTTTATAATTGCTTGTCTCTCGTTCTCTCTCAGCTCTGCAACTTTTTGCAAATTTCTTTTGCTAAAAAGGCAACACTTAATGAATAAAAAGCTACCTTTCACCCATGGATTGTCTAAACAATGTAAGCTGCTTACTGGGCGTAAAATTTTAACCGATTATAATAGTATAATTACACACCAAAACCACAAAATGAAAAGAAACAAGGACCCTCCCCACCTCATCACCACCACCCTTCTGCTCTTAAAAATCATTTAGTTCTTTTATTCCATTGAAAGTTGTTACAAGACCTTTTTTGCTTTCCAGTGTAATGAACGCATTGCCTCCTGTAAACATGGAAGCCAATTCTGTGCTCGCTTACGCAGCTTTTTTCTTTCTTTCTACTTAATAATCCAAAGCAATCAGGCCACATTTTAAATCTCAAGTAGGAGCTAGTTAACCTAGCTGACAGACTGAAGCATGGGGTTGGCATTATTCCTGGAAAACAGCGAGCGAGGAAGCAGAAGTACAAGAAAGAGTGAAAAGAGAGAAGACGGGGTGAAAAATGTGATAGCGGCGAAGGTGCCGGGGGAGTCCGACGATGCAAAATGAATAACAACACAGAATAACAACGGGACAGAAAGCGAGAGAAGAAGGAAAGAGCGAGTGAGTAAGATGTGTTTCACTGCAGGAGTTTGTGTAGGAGTGAAGGGAGGCCCTGCGGGGCCCCGAGGTAATCTGCAGGTTTGTGCGCTAGCTCTCCAGGACCTTGCAGGTGCGCTGCAGAGAAGATGTCACAATTGTTGTTGTTTTTTCTTTACTCACACACATACTCATACGAGCCCACAAAGATGTACAGGTATAAACACATGGGCATGAAGTTCCGCTCTACTCGGCTTCTCACCTTGTTATCTGGAAATTTACTTACTTAAAAAAAGAAGTGAGTTTTTTGCACTTTTTCTTCCCCCTCTGCACCTCAAAATAGGTTTTTCTCTAGCTGTGCTGGCTAGCAATGTTAATGAAATATCTTTGCAGCAATGTCATAAACCGCGACCTGTAAACACCATCTCTCATTAAGATGAACAATATGTGCTGTATAGACAGCATGCAGCAGCCAAATGTCCTTGGCTGTCTGTCTTTGTGCAGTTTCAACCGTTTCATCAGATGCTGCTGTGTGAACCGAGTTTTTGTTTACCCCCACAGTCACACACACCTCCTTTCAAATCTCTGACAAACTTTGATAGTAAAGGCTAACATTTTTAAATAGAATCCTACGCTGTGATGGGCCCCTGTTCTCCCTTTCCTTTTGTCTCTTTGTATTGTGGCACGAGAAATGAAAAACAATGAGATTTAATCATCCTATTCTCCTTTTGCAAACAATTAGATTATGGCTTTGTTTTCTTTCAATTTGATGAGGGAATCTGACACCATTCTTCCCCACAATCCGCAGTCATACATTATGGAGACGGCGGAGCGTGCTTCTGTTAATAGGAATTGACAGGAGCTACTGCAGAAATAACAAGAGCAGACTTCCCCGGCGTCTCGGGCCCCACCCGAAACACTGCGCTTCCGCGGTTAGACGTGCGCGCACGCCACCGCCAGCAACGCACGGCAGCAGTGGGACATCCACAAGACGTCCTCATCAATTATGAAGGAGCTCTGAGTACCATCCATTACACCCAATCAGCTGGAGAAATCACTGTTTTACCACCATTAGCATTCCTCTATTCATTAGGAAACCACACGCATACGCACGCACATCTGCAGACAATGCGTCCGATAAGCCAGGATGAAAATGGAAGAACTAAACAGTCTTCAGAATGCAAAGAAACCAGTTCTAGTCCCTGGTTTATTCATGACCTGAATAGCATGCCTGCACAAACAAGCTCCATCTAATGTTAATTAAGCAGAAAAGAGGCTCGTTAGATAGGGAGAGAGAGAAAATGGATTAATCCTAGGACGAGTGGACAGAAACAGTCGACTGGAGAAGTGAAATGGGTAATGGGCAATGTCTTTAAAACGATATGAACAATGTAGTTGCAATAGAATAAGGACACCATCAGCTTTTATGCTGGTTTCCAAAAAAAGCAGTTCTGCCTGTGAGCAGGTCTGTAGTTTACACCGGGAAGCTGAAAGTTTAAACACTGGAGCAACCAGAGTAACCGTGAAAGCTCATGGGTAACTAATGCAGATATAAGTTGTATAAGTGAAAAAAAGAAATGAACCGACCTTGGTCACCTGCAGGGACGAGTCTGGGTCAAGTCTTTCCGTTAGATCAGCTGATTACTAAAGCTGCTGACACCATTCGTTGTACGGGAAAACTGTGAGAAACTTTATTTAAAATGCTGATAAGCTTGATTCAGAGAAAAGCCAAGCTTGGAAAAGCTTAAACACGTCAATGCCCAGTGTATAGTCAAAGAGTCTTAAGTTGGGCAAACACTGCGATTTTTCAGTCGCGTTATTCAGCTCCTGCTCAAACTGTACGATTGAATCGAAGGGGGTAGAAGTTCGTAGGTCACGATGCGGGTCTCACACTATACGGCCCGATGCTCTGATGCGACCTGAGTGCTCAAACTGTGCGTCCATAACATGAAGCTTATAACACAAAATCTGTCTCTCGCTCTCCCTCTCTGTCTTTCACTCACACCCCACCATCAACTTTGCTAAATTGTTTATGAAAAACACTGACCAGGCAGCTGCAACTGAGCACCAATATCCATGCAACTCTTTTCATGGTTGTTGCGATCGTGATAATCGAAAAGGCTCAGATGAGCTTCAAGTTCTACAATTTGTGCCTCCATCGCTTGTGTCCAGATCACACGCTGCACGGCTACTCCGTCTTTTTCACTTCCATTCTGTGTTTGCGCGTGCGCAGTGTGAGAAGTTGTGTTGACACCCTCAAGAGGGGCGAACAGGATTTTTAACAGGTTTGATTTTCTTGCGACCAAACGATTGCTTATCAGGAGCTGGTTGTGAGTTGTTAATCGCTTCTCGCTACCCCACACGATGCACGACACACGATTAAGGCGAAACTCGGGCCGATCCCCAAAAGATCTGAAAAATCGTCTCAAAATGGGCCAAGAATCGCACAGTGTATGCTCAGCTTTAAAGGTTCTGGATCACCAGCGGGGCTTTACATAACACATGTTAAGGGAATGCACAGTTATTTTCACTCATCATTATTACCTCTATTACCCTTTTTACCCTATCACCTTTAATAATAATAATAATAATAATAATAATAATAATAATGGATACTTTATTGATCCCCATGGGGAAATTACTTGTTTTTCTCTGCATTTGACCCATTCACTTATGGTGATGCTCCACAGTTTACAATACCAAAAAATGTTATTCAAAGCAAACCATTTAAACCTGCTTGGTTTATACGTAAACACTGCTTTGATTTAAAACGAGACAAGTCAATTTTAGCTGAACACGGGCCACAATGGCCCTAATTGGTAATTACTAGATAATGGCACATTGATTTAGCGTTCATTTCCCAAGATTCACTTGTGTCAGTTGCTTTAAAACACTATCACATCTGTCTTTTTAACATGGTAATTACAGAAGAGCTATAAAATTAGCAAACTGACCCGGTTACTATCTATCGAGCATCAGGGGCTCTAAGAAACGGGTCATGAAATCCAGACCAGCTATAGGGGCCATAACTTTGACGGTTTTAAAAGTTTCTTGTTAATGAATTTCCAAGAAGAATGTGTTTAGCTTCAAGGATACTGTAGCCATAAAGGTCAAGACCCATTGCACAAATCTGATAACACGAACACGTATTGGGTGACAGCTCTGTTTGTAGCCATCCAATTCACTCCAAGGCATCTCCATCAGATACTCGCTCGTACTGTAATTTGGTTACAGAAATGGAAGATCAATTAAAGACGTGAGGTAGAGCCGAAGCTGCAAGACCGATAAAAAGATATCGGAAGGGAGAGAGTCCGTTCTGTTTTCGTGTAAGAGCCGACGATCTGTCTACAGGTGCACACCGCCTCCTTTGGCGAGCTGTCAGGTGGCATATTTGATGTGGCGGTGCTCCGCTTCATTATGCATGCCATATTGAACCAAACCAAAAGGTAATGAAGGTGAATCAAATATTCACTGGGGCACAAATCACTGGAAGCCACAGCCTGACCCCAACCCTCCCCCATCGGAGACAGAGAGACAAAGCCAGCAAACCCTGTCGGGCTTTTAGTTTAGCAACACGAAGTTTAGCCTGGAAAACATGAAACACAGAGCAGTGGGTTTTGTGTGTGTTAAGATTTTTATAGCTCCGCTCAAACATTTATTATGAGCCTACACCTCATAGCAACGGTGGAAAAAAATAACTGCGTGGTTTTGTGTTGAGCCCGGTTGTGTTTCCTGACAATGGTGCTGCTTTGAAGTCAGGTGTGCTTTCTCTCCTTTGTTCGTTAGCCAGAACAAGATCTGTAATACAGATGTCCACTGGTCAGACTAGTCGGGGAAGGTGTCTTTTCTGCTAAATGAGTCTGTGGTGGGTTGAAAAACAGTAGATTTTTTTCTTTTTTTTTCTTTTTGGGAGCTGGAACAACTCTATCATCAAAGCCTTTCTGTTCATCCGTCCTTTCTGTCTCTTTCCCTCTCTAACTACATCTCACTAGAGCACTTGCCCCTCACCCTTGGCCTATCTCGATCTCTTTTATATCCTCTAGTGGGAAATCAACCACATGCACGTAAACAAAGCTCTGCACACATGCAGGTGTGCACAAACACACACATGCACACCATTTTGCATCGCCACGGGGCTGAAAGAAACTTCTATCAGCGCAGCTTTGTCTTTCAGGTGGTAATTAGCAGTCATTGTTGTTGTTCTGCTAATCAGAAATCTCACACACCAATGAGGGTCATTATCTCGCCATCAGGAAAAGGAAGAAAAAAAAGACCAGCCTGGCTCAGGGAAGATGCAGAGAGATGTGCCCGTATGTGATATGTATTGTGATAGAGTTCAGCGCCTTATCAAATAAAATGGAGAAATTGGATATTTTTGATGATTTGCATGTAGAGGGGCTTAATATCAATTACGAGATGCGATTGTGTGATTGTTTCCTCCTCTGGCTAATTGTGCCTTCAGACTTATGGATGCATTAGTCTGAAAATGCCTTGAGGCATGCTGCCGCGCAAACACTGTAGGTCAAAGGGTTAAACAAATCTGAATTTAGTCAGAAATGATAAATGTGTATAAATAATCCAGTGGCCTCCAACAGCCAAAATGAACAGGCTTGCTGGATCGAATGAAATGCCAGTTCAATAAAATGTTGGAGAAATACAAAGCAGCAAGTGTAAGGTAGCTGTAAAACTTTAGATTGTGTTTAACTTACCAAAAGTGCATTTTATTTCTCAAGAGTTCAACTTCTTTTCATACCTTTTTCATAACTGAGACAAGGAATGTGTCATTTCTTTACAATGATTTAAATGGAGAGTATGGCCACTGTGCAATAAATGCTGTTTAGTGTTTCTATAGTGTAGTGGTTAGCCTACCGTGGGAAAAGTCCTCAGTCCACAGCCAAGAGCAAGCACAAAAAAGTCTTGTAGGGAGGCATAAACTAGTGCATAGCAAGCAGAGTCAGGAAGTGTATTCAGTGTAAAACATTTTTAAAATGAGGCTAAAGTAAAAGTCAGAATTAAACTTTAGAGGGACAGCACAAATACACCTTGTTACAAATGCTGTTTTGGCCTGAGTAACACTTGTCATGTCAGCTGTAGGGTGAGTGAAGCTTTATCTATAATAATGCCAAGGAGTCTGTGGATGCACCATGCTAACCAAGCTAGCTATCATTGGGTCCTAGCTTAGCTTTCTTCTTCTATGGTTACTTGTAACAGCAATGACACCAAATTTGCATTGCTTGACATAACAGTGACAACACAGAGGCTTCTCTGGTGATGTCAAGTCACAGATTGTAATGTATTTGCCAGCCTGTTGAAGAATACATGTTGGCAAAAACCTACTTACTATACTGTAATACTGACTGTGACTGCCAATCGTTCTCCCAGTGACTACCATACACCTCCAGCAACCACTCACACCTAGTCGGGCAATTCTCATTTTTCCCTCAAGGCCAGTGGTTGCCAAATGGTTGCAGACCAAGAGTTGCCATAACTGTCACACGTCAATAATGGTGGACAGGTTAATGTCACATGGTTGGCAGTCACATGCCTCAAAAAATAAATTCCGAAAGCTACCACCAGTCATATGAGAATAATGAAGCATAGAAAAGCAAAACCACCACAGCAAATTCATTGATGACAGCCTGACACATTAGTGAGTACTATTATAAAAAGTCTAGGTACTGGAGGCTCCATGCAACCTTTGGATCAACTGTATATTATGATAGGCTTATACTGCCCTATTACTTTTATGCAAAATACATGAGTAGCCTGAACCCTTTGATTAGTGCCTTGGATTGTTTATACAGACAGAATGTCAGATATTAAGAATACCAAACATCAACCAAGGGCGCCTGAACTTCAGAGGACAAATACTCTGTCACTCTATTGGAACTCTATGCATCTTTAACAAGCATACGTTTAAATCCCTTCCACTTTGCCACTTCTGCGTCCCCCTCCTGTGTTGATAACTTCATTTAGACCAAACAATCTTGAGATGAAGGTTACTGTGGATGGACTGCATTCTCGATTAGAGGCGGATAAATAAATAATGGACTCAGAATGAGGCAACAAATTATGCTAGTCTCTCCAATTCAAATCAACGGTGTCCAATCTATAGCTGTGTCCTTGGGATGGTGTGGTTTGGAGAGCTGGGGGGTATGATGGTGCACAAGAAATTGCTGACTGTCATACGTGGTGCTCTGCTGGTCACTCTGGGGAGCTGGGCACCTGCTTTAATCAAGGTCCAAAGCACGAACAGAAACCCAATGCAGGGGCTGTGGATTCAGGGGTCACAGTGTCATCCAGCATTATCCCGCTCTCACTGACTCTCACTTCTGTTCTTACGGCGTTAAATGCTCAGATATGCAATCACACATTTTCTATTTGTCCCATCTATCTCACCCATTTCCCTCACCTTCCTCTTCCCCTGT
Source organism: Rhamphochromis sp. 'chilingali' (assembly GCF_963969265.1). Classification (NCBI taxonomy): domain Eukaryota; kingdom Metazoa; phylum Chordata; class Actinopteri; order Cichliformes; family Cichlidae; genus Rhamphochromis; species Rhamphochromis sp. 'chilingali'. The sequence goes on along the minus strand of NC_137929.1, from coordinate 33,381,948 downwards.
GTATGTCAGCCCATTCCCGAGCTCGTTCCCTAGCTGCTGGAACAAAGCACCCCATTGGGTGACAGCACGCACAGGTCAGCTTGGCCTTTCCTCTCAATTCACCTCTGGGGTGGATTACTAAATGGAAATGACCACAGGGTTTCACGGGTCCACCCCGATCAGCTCACAGCTCCTTCTCTCTCTCAGCCAGTTCTCTTTTATTTTCAAGCGGGCGAACCTTCACCTAGTCCCAGAGACCTGAATATGCAGCCTGCCTCCGCGTCTTTTTTTTTAATCCATCGACTGAGGGTGTATCAATATTAGAATTGTCTCCTCTACAGCAGTACACGCAGCAGAGAGACAGCAGAGACTAAACCTAAGCATTTATTTTTCATCTTAAAGGGGTGCCCCAGAGAATCACAGTTTACAGTGTACATACAGTTGGAGAGACTTGAAAGAGACAAATTTTAAAAATTAATGGTCAAAAAGCTGCTCAGCAGGAGCAAAGCCATTCTGACCTAAGACTGTGTCAAGCTCCAAGCAATCTGAATTCAGCAATTTCCATAATACTGCTTCATCGTGTCTGCACGCCCGATAATTGCCGTGTCTTTCAAACACGGCAGCGTCTCATAATGCAGACTTTCCTTTCAGACCTTAGAGAGCATCCCTTCATGACCAAATACATTATACCGCATTCGCAGACTGACTTGTGCTCTTTATGACAAGCAACCTGATCTCCATTTAGCGAATCGTCAGCCTGGTTCCAGACATATCTCGTCTCTTTTTTTCTTTTTTTTCTTCTTCTTTCTTTTTTAAAGAGATTGAAATGGCTCTAATGTTGTGGTAATTAAAGGCAGTTTCCACAACCGGGGGAAAAAAAATAACAACGTGAACCAGACCTAGCCAATAAAAAAGAGAAAAGTGTGTGTTACATGAACATGTGAGGCATTTCAATCAAACAAACAACAAATCAAAGCAGGAACAGAAGTTTTTTCATCAAAATGTCAGGTGATAGAGCAGGTTTGACAGGTGATCACATGGTTGGGGGTTTGATAAGTGGCTCCTCTATTTGTTGGGAGTGTTTATGGGTAACACGCTAAGCCCTGAGTGCATTATCTTTCATTTTATTTTATTTAAATGGTGGTCAAACCCAACTGCAGTTATACTGTACTGTAAGGCAGCAGTCCCCAACCCCCGGGCCATGGGTCTGTGAGTCGTTTGGTACCGGGCCACGAAAGTTGTGACTCAGGTGTGAAATTCATGGTTTTCAGAATTTTTTATCATTTTTAGCGTTAACTCTGTTTCCCTGGGTCTTTTCTGCTGTGTTATGATTAAATCTTCTTTTTTGTGGTACCGGTTCGTGAAAATATTGTTGGACATAAACTGTTCTGTGGTGCAAAACAGGTTTGGGACCGTTACTGTAAGATTAAGACCCTACAGTCATAGAGTACATAACCCTCTATGAGCAAGCACTTGGCAAAACTGGGGAGGAAAAACTCAATTTTCACAGGAAGAAACCTCCAGCAGAACCAGGCTCAGGGAGGGGCAGCCATCTGCCGGGATCGGCCTCATATGACAACTTAAACACACTGTAAACACTTTGTAGCACCTCGCAGAAGCTACAAAAGCTGCCATATAAGCAGGTGTACAAACCACTATTCACTACACCAAAGAGGAAAAGACAGACAGGAACAAAAGGTTGCGCTGAGTAAGAAAGTAACAAAAATGGCAATTCGGTTAGATTATCAGGTTATGAAAATATTTCTTGCTTGGCAGCAGCCCTCTAGTAAACATATTGGTATCTTGCTGCTGTGTCTCATAAGCTTTGTGGCTGGATGAGATAATGTGTTATGAGTGAGACTTCTGTGGCAAAAAAAAAAAGAAAAAGAAAATGTGTTTGTGTGTCTGCTTCGCGGCTGCTCAATAACTACCTGCCTGCCTACAGTCGTATGCAAAACAAATTGGAAATATGTGCCAGTTACAGGACGCTGATGTTATTACCAAAACAAATACAGTGTCATCACTGCGGTGACCTCCATCAGGCAGCATTCCTGTAATTCCAGTGATGGGAAAAAGTATATGAAAATGATCTACGGGCATATTCTCCCACACAGTTTAATTGGAATGTTAACGTTCCCTTCTTTATCATTAGCCCTGCAGTGACTTGTTCCCTCCCTCAACCAGCAGGAGGAGGAGGAGGCACGTTGAGGGGGAGGGGGCTTGGGGGGGTTCTGATTGAGGTTTTAAAGACTCGATCCCAGTTGAATTGCAATTGCAGAGGCTTTTAATTAGATAAAGCTCGGCCGGTTTGAACATATACTTTACAGCCGTGTCAGGCTAAAAGGGTCTGTGTGTCGTAAATATCACCCGAGACATTAATAGAATTGAGATTAGAGGGCAGAATGTGCAGATCAGCGCAAAAAGGAAAAAGAAAGGCAGCCAGCAGTGGGACGACTTCATGCAGCGAGCTATTTATAGCTGCTCAAATGGACGGCCCCATTAATATAAGACTTACCCTTTCTGGAAATGTAAATCACCAGGGCCGTGGCTCGACACGCGTTATACAGCTTCAGTATGTCGGACTGAACAGTACAGTCTCTTTGATTTACGCAGGCCTGGGATAGAGCAAAGAAGACCGCCTAATTTCTGTGCTGTTTACATATATCGGTGTGTTTTAAGTCAATGTGGTGACACTGACCATTTCTTCCCCACTCCCTTCTACGTCTAAAAGTAAGCATCTATCTAAGATAAGGCTGCAAAGGACATTTTAATTGCATGCCCATTTCAAAGAGGTTAGCTAGTGCTTCTCAAGCAGACAAGAATAATGTAAATGCCCACAGTGGTATTAAAGCCATGTTGGAATCTGTCACTCATCTGCTCTTTTTCACACACACCCCTCCCTTGATGTTTATATTATTCATGGACAAAGCAAATGAGCACCAAAGATGGAGCGAAAGATTAGAACGCGGTCTCAGTGGAGACTTCCTGAAGGCTGAGGGCTGATCAATAACCTCCACATTTTCAAACAGCACTGGATTAAGCCCAACATGGCTTGTTTTTTTGTTGTTTCAAAAAAGAACAAAAAACGCACAGACTCCAGGTTTAATTGAGAGACGTCTCATGTCCAATCAGAGGGCTTTGCGTCTCTTCTTTTGGAAATACCTTGTCATTTCTTCTCTCTGTTTCACCAGCGTATCAGCTCATTACTTTCTAACTCTCCACCCACCGTTTTTCACTGTCATTGCAGTCTGTGGGAAGACTGCGAACAGCTCAGCCTTTCTCTGCTACAGTACACCTCTGCATGCATGCACTGTATGCCTCCCAGCTCTCCTCCCAGAGCTGGAAGAAAGATAAAGATGCCTTGCTGTAGGTAAGGTAAAGCGACAATAAGCACGGAGTACTTGAGTTTTTCAAGCCTCAGCTTTATTCACTGAATGCATTAAAAAAAAGTATAGCTTTGTATTTTTAGAAGCGACTTTCAGAAGCCCGTCACTACTGCAGTATATGATATGCAAATCACTTAGCTGCCTCTTGAAACTTGAAGTGTGGTCAGTGATAAATTTCCGCTGATTGAAGGCGCGATGCAAACAACACATGAGTCAAGAAGTCTGAAATCAGCCACTGTAATTATGAGGCAATTAAAAACAAACAAACAAGAAAAGGACAAAGCCACACTAGATGTGCAGTGATGGAGTCCAGAGTTTGCCGCTTCATTTTGTGCAGAGATAAAGAAAATGAGCCAGTGACTGCCTGGATGGATAACATGGCATAATTATTAGGCAACTTAACAAAAAACAAATATATACCCATTTCAATTATTTATTTTTACCAGTGAAACCAATATAACATCTCCATATTCACAAATATACATTTCTGACATTCAAAAACAAAACAAAAACAAATCAGCGACCAATATAGCCACCTTTCTTTGCAAGGACACTCAAAAGCCTGCCATCCATGGATTCTGTCAGTGTTTTGATCTGTTCACCATCAACATTGCGTGCAGCAGCAACCACAGCCTCCCAGACACTGTTCAGAGAGGTGTACTGTTTTCCCTCCTTGTAAATCTCACATTTGATGATGGACCACAGGTTCTCAATGGGGTTCAGATCAGGTGAACAAGGTGGCCATGTCATTAGTTTTTCTTCTTTTATACCCTTTCTTGCCAGCCACGCTGTGGAGTACTTGGACGCGTGTGATGGAGCATTGTCCTGCATGAAAATCATGTTTTTCTTGAAGGATGCAGACTTCTTCCTGTACCACTGCTTGAAGAAGGTGTCTTCCAGAAACTGGCAGTAGGACTGGGAGTTGAGCTTGACTCCATCCTCAACCCGAAAAGGCCCCACAAGCTCATGTTTGATGATACCAGCACAAACCAGTACTCCACCTCCACCTTGCTGGCGTCTGAGTCGGACTGGAGCTCTCTGCCCATTACCAATCCAGCCACGGGCCCATCAATCTGGCCCATCAAGACTCACTCTCATTTCATCAGTCCATAAAACCTTAGAAAAACCAGTCTTGAGATATTTCTTGGCCCAGTCTTGACGTTTCAGCTTGTGTGTCTTGTTCAGTGGTGGTCGTCTTTCAGCCTTTCTTACCTTGGCCGTGTCTCTGAGTATTGCACACCTTGTGCTTTTGGGCACTCCAGTGATGTTACAGCTCTGAAATATGGCCAAACTGGTGGCAAGTGGTATCTTGGCAGCTGCACGCTTGACTTTTCTCAGGTCATGGGCAGTTATTTTGCGCCTTGGTTTTTCCACACGCTTCTTGCGACCCTGTTGACTATTTTGAATGAAACGCTTGATTGTTCGATGATCACGCTTCAGAAGCTTTGCAATTTTGAGACTGCTGCATCCCTCTGCAAGATATCTCACTATTTTTGACTTTTCTGAGCCTGTCAAGTCCTTCTTTTGATCCATTTTGCCAAAGGAAAGGACGTTGCCTAATAATTATGCACACCTGATATAGGGTGTTGATGTCATTAGACCACACCCCTTCTCATTACAGAGATGCACATCACCTAATATGCTTAATTGGTAGTAGGCTTTTGAGCCTATACAGCTTGGAGTAAGACAACATGCATGAAGAGGATGATGTGGACAAAATACTCATTTGCCTAATAATTCTGCATTACCTGTATATACACATATATATATACACATATGTGTACACACACACACACACACATACATATATATATATATATATATATATATATATATATATATATATATATATATACATATACATATATATATATATATACATATACATATATATATATATATATACACATATACATACATATATATATATATATATATACACATATACATATATATATATATATATATACACATACATATATATATATATATATATATATATACACATACATATATATATATATATATACATATATATATATACACATATATATATATATATATATATATATATATACATATATATATATACACATATATATATATATATATATATATATATATATATATATATATATATATATATATATATATATATATATATATATATATATATACATACATACATATATATATATAGACTGTGTAGGTGGACCTCATAGAATGACTACCATCTGAAAGTCAGTGCCTCACACTTGAGTAAATGTACTTATTAAGTTATTTTCATAATTGCAGCCACACAAGCTGCCGCTGACACAACAATTTGATCAAAGTCAGCACATTAAATATGCTCATGCCTTTGCAGGGCTTTTTTTTTCTTTAAATACTGTCCCCTTTAACGCCATATGGTGACCTCTGTACATCGTAGGCCTCGAGAGGGAGTCGACAAAATGCTGGGTCAAACCGACGCAGGGGACAATAGAGGTAAATAATATACATGGGAGGATGCATTGGAGGAAGGTTGGATGTAAAGATGGCAGGGCATCAGTGTAACAATAATTATGTAAAAATTAAGCACTAACTGTTCTCAGGTACTGGCAAGATGACTGTAAAAGGAAATAGCCATTTAATGCAGAAACATGTATATAAGTATAGATTAAATCACTGTAAGAATGTGTGATTGAGTGCAAGAGACTTAGAAAGCAGAAAGGTGTTATGCAAGTTGATTCCACTTACCATTTATATTCAAATAGAGTTCATGTTGTTCAGTGTAAACAACAAGAATGCATGAATCCACCTTGGCTTGTATCAACACTTCAGGATGCTGGTGGTGTATTAGTGTGGGGGGATTTTCTTGGCACACTTTGGGCCCATTAGTACTAACTGAGCATCATTTTAAACACCACAGCTTACCTGAGTACTGGTACTGACCATGCCCATCCCTTTATGACCACAGTGTACCATCTTCTGATGTCTGCTTCCAGCAGGATAACACACCATGAGCTCATCCCAAACTGTTTTCTTGACCATGACTATGGCTGTATCCCAATTCAGGGTCTGCAGCCTTAAAGGCTGCATTTTAAGGCCGATTACGTCACAGCGACGCGACGAAGGCTGTCCCAATTCAAAGGCTGCTCGAAATGCGGCCCTCAAATGCATCCTTCATTTCCCTAAATTTTAAGGACGTGGCGGTGTGTGGATAATTTTGCCGAAAAAAACCGGCGGATGAGGGGCGCCCGAAGAGTAAATAAATATTATGTCACTTATTTATGTGCAAATGTTTACTAGCGAAGAACATTAAAACATTACTGTTGGCCACATGTCGGCAAAGTTATGTGACATTAGTGACATTTGTACTAACTTGGTTTTAAAGCCTTTACTTTAAAATATACGCCGTTCAATAGCTGAGCTTAATCTTACAGAGAATGATCAAAGCTCATGTAGAAACAAACAAACTAATGAACAAAAGATTTTCTCCTTCATTTCTGTCAAACAAAGCTGTCTGACATGTTTCCAGCTGTTAGTATCATGGTTGCTAAGTAACCTGGGCAGCGCGACGGAGGCTAGACCGTCCCATTTCACAAGCCTCGCACTTCCAGTCTTAGCGGTCTTTGAGTACGCGGCCCTTGAGGATCGTCGAGGCTGGGTACTTTAAGGCTGTAGACCCTGAATTGGGATACAGCCTATAAGTGCATGACACTGTACTCAAATGGCCTCCACAGTCACCAGATCTCAATCCAATAGAGCACCTTTTGGATGTGGTGGAAAAAGAGGTTCAAATCACCGATGTGCAGCAACTGTGTGATGCCGTCATCTTAACATGGACCAAAATCTCTGAGGAATGTTTCCAGGAGTTTCTTGACTCTGTGCCATGAAGAATTAAGAGAGCTCTGAAGGGGGTCCAACCCAGTACCCAATAAAGTGTCCGATAGTATCAAATGTGAGTAGATAAAGAAAATTCTGGCACTCTGAGGAATAAAAACAACCCTTCACTACACTTAATAAAGGGCAAGAAGACAGACTCGTTAAAGCAATAAACCGTTATCAGCACAGATGAGGGCTGGTGGGTTTTTTCTTTTCTATATTCCTCAAGAATTGGCACTCTATATGTCCTTTAAAATGTTGTAGTTAAGCTCTCTATTACTTTGTATTGTATTACTTTGTATGATACATAAGAACCAATAGTTTTAACTGAGTGTAGCGCTGGAAGCAAGCCAGAGTACTTGGAATAAAAGGACTCTCAACAGGCCTGTTAAGTAGGAATGTATTCATTTCTACTAGTGCAATGAACATAGACCTAATTAATATACAGTTGTGTGTAGAAACCCCACATTTCCACAGTGCAAACAAAGCCTTAATAAGAAATGCTCAGACTCTGAATGCACAAACGTGGTCGCTCCATGATTAGAATATAAGGACATGACACAAAGGACAAGCATCTTGCGTGTGAGGCATAATGAAAATAAAATGTTGATATGAATTTTTCATGGAGGGACCTGTGACAATTGCCTACGTGTGCACTTTCCGACTCCTATACATTATTCAAAGAGAGTTTATCTTTGAGTTTCACTCCAGAAAAAGTAGAATCCAGTATAATTTGTGAATAAAATAATGATATAATTACATATGAATAAGTCAAAGATTTTTTTAAAAAGTCTTTTTTTTTTTGGTCACAGGAATCCAAAACATGAGTTGAGATGCTCTTTGTGGCTCTTGGTTAGCGTCTCTTAAAGCTCACAGAGATGAACATAGATTACAGCTGAGTATAGGGATATCTGCTCAATGGATTAATGGATCTTAAATCTTTAGATATTTGGAGAAGATTTACCATGCGAGAAAAGCTTAAATTATTCTGTTTTGTAAACCAGAAGAGAGCAGATGTGAGCTTTCAGCAACTGAACATGAAAAAAAGAAAACGCTTAAAAAAATGCATAATAAACCTGAAAGGAATGATGGTAATTATCATTAAACATTGATGTTCATAATTTTTTTAATGCCACATCTCTACCAGCAAATTCACTCATATTAAATAACTTTAATTATCCAATGGATCTGCCTGTAGTTATAGTTTTCTCGCTGCAAAAAGTAGAGAGATGACAATTTATGTGAAAGAAAAGAGAGAATCTCCAATTCTGTTACAGTCTCACACTGACACTTCTGCCATCTCCACTGTTCCCACCATCTGTATTTCTGTGGAAACACAGGAAAGGTAATTTTTAGCCAGAACTTTTGGCAAAGATAGAAATGTTTAATTAGCGGCGCACAACAGATGCAGCCGTGACACGAGAGAGAGACTGCACCGCTTCTCAATTTATGAATGTTTTCTGCTGGTTAGTAGCAAGTGTTACGTGCAACATTTATTTGGTCTTGAGCTTCATAAAAGGTGTCCATAAATGTGTATGTATATCCAGTCATCATCTAGGTAGCTCATTGTTCCATAGCAGCAATACAAAGAGAGCTTTCTTGACTGAACTTGAACGTTTTGAATACACAGTGGGTCTTTTTTGGACAAATCTTTTGCTCTGGCTTCAGTCGTAATCACGGAGGTCACCATATTAAAAGGTGTTAAAAGCTACTGCCCTATTCTCATTTTGACAAAACATAAATTATAGTAATGCTTTATCTAAGTGCAGCATTTGATACTATGGATAATAAAATAATTTTTGGCAGACTTGTAAATGAGGTGTTTTCTGGTTTAATCCTCAGAGCACATCTTTCAGGTATGAGATACATTGTAGCCATTTATATTTTAAAAAAAATCTGATTTATATCAATTTCAATTCAACTCAGTTTTATTGCTATAGAACCAAATGACAGCAACAGTTGCCATAATGTGCTTTATGTTCTAAGGTCAAGAGCCTGCAATAATATAGAAAAATCCCAGCAATCAGATGACTGTCTATGAGCAAGCATCACATCACATATCAGAATGTGACCGGGACATGTGGAGTCCCACAGGGTTCGATTCTCGGGCCACTACTTTTTATTCGACACTCTCCGGCAACCTAATTATTTACTTACTTATCACCTGCACAACTCCTGTGTAACACAAACTTATAATCAGCCAATCACATGGCAGGAACTCAGTGCATGTAGGCATATTCAAGACAGCCTGCTGAAGTTCGAACTGAGTGTCAAAATGGGGAAGAAAGGTGACTTACGGTAAGTAACTTTGAATGTAGCACTAGTGTTGGTGCCAACGATGCTAGTTTGAATATTTCAGAAACTGCTGATCTACTGACATGTTCTTGCTCAGAACAGTACCTCTGAACATACAATATATCAAACCTTAAGGTAGATGGGCTAGAGTAGAAGGAAACTGAGGCTACAATTCACACAACTTCACCAAAATTGGACAAGAGAAAACTGAAAATCTGTGGTGATCTGTGGTGATCTGTGACGACCATGGAGAGGACATCGACAGCCTTACTACATGCATTACTGACTATATTAATTTCTGTGTGGATAACACCGTACCTACCAGGACTGTACGGTGTTTCTCCAACAACAAACCTTGGATTACCCCAGAAATTAAAGCTGTCCTCAAGCAGAAGAGGAGGGCCTTCAAATCCAAAGACAAAGAGGAGTTGAAAAGGGTGCAGAGAGAGTTGAGGGGACTGATAAGGAATGGGAAGGACAGCTACAGGCAGAAGATGGAGAACCAGCTTCAGCAAAACAACGTTGGTGAAGTCTGGAGAGGCCTCAGAACCATCTCAGGCCACAAACAGCAGAACTCTCTGCCTGGGAGGGATGTGAGGTGGGCAAATGAACTGAATCATTTCTTCAACAGATTTGATTCAACCATGAGACAGTCTACAACATCGGCTGCAGACTCACCCACCCCCACTGCTGCTGTTCCACCTCTGACACCTCAGACACTTCACACCTCCTCTATTCACCCTGCTCACTCCCCCCCACCACCAACAACAGCATCCAATACACACTCAACACAAGGCTCCAGCCTGTCTCTCTCAACCACCCAGGTTAGGAGGGAACTGAGGAGGATTAATGGCAAGAAGGCAGCGGGCCCAGATGGCATCAGCTCGAGGGTCGTCAGGTCCTGCGCGGACCAACTGTGTGGGGTGATGGAGCACCTCTTCAACCTGAGCCTGAGGTTGGGAAGAGTCCCACAGCTCTGGAAAACCTCCTGTGTTGTACCAGTGCCAAAGACTTCACGCCCCAAGGACCTCAACAGCTACAGGCCGGTGGCTCTGACATCCCACCTGATGAAGACCCTGGAGCGGTTGGTCCTGGCTCAGCTTCGGCGCCTAACAAGCTCATCACTGGACCCACTTCAGTTTGCCTACCAGCCTGGCATTGGCGCGGATGATGCCGTCATTCACCTCCTACATCGTTCCCTCGCTCACCTGGAGACCGCTGGAAGCACTGTGAGAATCATGTTCTTTGATTTCTCCAGTGCCTTCAACACTATTCTTCCCTCGGTTCTGAAGGACAAGCTGGAGAACTCTGGAGTGGACCATCACCTCACTACCTGGATCCTGGACTACCTCACCGACCGACCACAGTATGTGAGGACTCAGGGCTGTGTGTCGGACAGGGTCGTCTGCAGTACGGGGGCCCCACAGGGAACGGTTCTGGCTCCGTTCCTCTTCACCATCTACACTGCAGACTTCTCCCACAATTCCACCCAGTGCTTCCTGCAGAAGTTCTCTGATGACTCTGCAATAGTCGGCCTCATCACTGATGGGGACGACAAGGAGTACAGAGGACTGACTCAAGACTTTGTGGACTGGTGCCAGCTGAACTACCTCCAGATCAACGCCAGTAAAACCAAGGAGCTGGTGGTAGACTTCCGCAGGCACAAGCATTCTCCACTGCAACCACTGAACATCCAGGGTATGGACATTGAGGCTGTGGACAGCTACAGGTACCTTGGTGTTCATCTGAACAATAGACTGGACTAGACTCATAACTCAGACGCCCTCTACAGGAAAGGGCAGAGCAGGTTGTACCTGCTGCGGAGACTCAGGTCGTTTGGGGTGGAGGGCCCACTCCTGAAGACCTTCTATGACTCTGTGGTGGCTTCTGCTATCTTTTATGGTGTGGTCTGCTGGGGCGGCAGCATCTCTGCTGGGGACAGGAAGAGACTGAACAGGGTGATCCGAAGGGCCAGCTCTGTTCTAGGATGCCCTCTGGACCCAGTGGAGGTGGTGAGTGACAGGAGAACGGCGGCTAAGCTGTCATCCCTGATGGACAACATCTCCCACCCCATGCAGCAGACTGTGACAGCACTGAGCAGCTCCTTCAGTCGGAGACTGCGGCACCCACGGTGTGGGACGGAGAGATTTCGCAGGTCTTTCCTCCCCACTGCTGTCAGACTCCATAATAAAGACTTTAACTGATCAAGCACACACATCCATACATATGCAATAATACTAAGTGCAATAATCCTTTCTGTCATCGTTGTATTTTTACTCAGTTGTATATAGCATTCGTATTCTATTTTTATCTTATTGTATATTTTTATTCTATTTTATTCTACTGTATATAGTATATTATTTTATTCTATTCTGTACAGCTGTGTACTGTATTTATTCTTATTGTATTCTAATTTTTGCGTCATAACTTTTGCACTGTCCACTTCCTGCTGTGACAAAACAAATTTCCCACGTGTGGGACTAATAAAGGTTATCTTATCTTATCTTAAAAAACCTTGCCTGATCTGATGAGTCTCGACTTCTGCTGCGACATTCAGGTGGTTGGGACAGAGGGTGGTGTAAACAACATGAAAGCATGTATCCATTCTGCCTTGTATCAACAGTTCAGGCCATGTTCAGGTAATGTAGTGGTGTGAGGGGTATTTTGGGACCCTTAGCACCAACTTAGCATCATTTAAACACCACAGCCTACCTGAGCATTGTTGCTGACCTTGTCCACCTGTTTATGACCACAGTGTACCCATCATTTGGTGGATGCTTCCAGCTGGATAACACACGATGTCACATAGTTTTTGTAGTTGTTGTTGTTTTTTTAAGCTATTTAAGGTGCACTAAAAATACTTGGGTCTTTCAGCACCCATAAGCACTATAGACCCATAAACTTAAATGAGAGTCAGAGTTAGTTAATGACATAAATTATTGTATTTTTCTCACTTTGACTGCAAAGACAAAAGTCCAAGTTACATATTTTGGCGATTTAGGGCCAAGCAACATCATATTGATAACCAAATCAATATGCTTTAGAGGGATTTTCTCCAGTCTCCCTAAAATATCTTTAGATAGCTACAGCTCTGTCAGAAAGCTGCTGCAAGAGCTGTAACAAGAACCAAGAGAACTGAGCACAATACTGATGTTTACACTGACTCCCAGTGAAGACATTGAGAGAGCTGCTACTTGTTTATAGGTCACTCAATAATCTCAGGCATACATACAATTCAGACAATCCCTAGACGAATTTATACCCAGGAGGACACACAGATCTTTAAGAAGCAGTCAGCTGGTATAACCTAAAGACACATCAGAACACACTAAAGATGCTTTCAACCACTTCCTCCACAGATGGATCCATCTTTCTGATAATCAGTGATTAATACAAACCAACTTCAGTTCTATTATCTGCATGTTCAGTTCCATTAGTGCGCTTTTATTTATTTTGGTTAGCATTTGAATCACTTCTCATTTATATTTATTGTATTCTATTTGAATCACCTATATGTTATTGCTAAAAATTGATTCTGTTTTGAATGTGGTCATGAGATTATGATCTCTTGCATCATCATGCTGATATTTTCTGTTTTCAGGCCTTTTTTCTTCTTAAAATATCAGAAAAAAAGATAACCCATAGAAACAAGCTAGCAAAATGTTAGTCCAGGATCAGTCCAAGAACAAATTAACCACTTAATGTCTATGAAAACGCTAAACATGAATGTGCAACTTCACTAAATGTTTTAGCACATTTATTTATATTTTTATGCTGTACATTAATTTGACATTTGGTGGCGGCCCCCTGCAAAGTTTAAAAATGGCATGGCACATAATCTTAGGCTTCAAAAACACTGCCAGTGGGGCTACAGTTCGGTTACAGTTGTAACAGTTACAGTGGTACAAAAACTGCTAGAACCATAAAAGCAACTACAAATAAATAAAGGTACCTAACACTTTGGCCTGTGTGCCACAGCCAGCTAATATTGTATCGTACTTCTATTTAAAACCATTACCGACTTGTGCACACCAAATCAGCTTTTTGTGCACCAACATGTATGATTGTATTGGCAGTGCTGTACATATCCAGGAGTAATGTTGTCCTGTAAGGCCACGATTCCCTGGAGCCCCCTGGTGGACTGCCATGGTGCTGCAGGTGGGGAGCAATAATAACGAACATTTAGCTTTGACATTACATTTATATAAATATGTAACTGTAGTATTTATTTCTATAAAAGTGAATTACAACTGGTAAGAGGAGGTGGCTAATTTGTGATATTACTCATTACACACATTGTCCAAAAAACTTTGCATATGACTGCGTAGAATTAGCAGCCTTTGCTGTTTTGTTTTGGGTTTTTTTTAAATAAATTTATCCAAAAAATATATTACTTTCACTTGTATTTTGATTAGAGAAAGATTTATTATTGGTTGGCCCCATGGGATTTTCTATTTTTTAAGTGGCCCGCAGCACTATTGACTTTGGGAATGGCCGCTGTAAGGTAGCAGCAGGCTCCTGCCTGTAAAAGTAAAAGTATAGTTGCAAATTCTTTGGCAAGGCTTTAGCTGGAAAAAAAGACATTGCATAAGCATTTGGAAATGTTTCCAGAAACTTCTGAGTTTGATAGCGGAACATATTTACGTAACTTTCTCTAGCTTTCAAACAGTGGTATATAAATCTTAATTTGTAGTGCTTGGGTCAGCGCCATGGCCAGCTGAGGTTTGCGTGACCTTTGCAGTCTCCTGCACCTGTTTTGCACATACCCATGTGCATCACCATCTCCATATATATACAAGTTCAAAAGCTCAGGTCAAACTGTGATCATCGCTCATGAAAGCAACTTGTTCTCTTTTCATTAATACTGTGTAGTCTTTCAGAAATGATCATGATACTTTATGTAATTTCCCCCTCATGTCTCCTCCTGTCAGTCATTGTTCTTGTTAGTGCGACCAGTCTTGTTCAGGACAGAGTTGAGTTCATTCAGCAGATTTGGAGGGAGTATAGCTTCCCCACCCAGAGCAGGTCTTTTATTGACCGTCTTACAGCCGCTTTGAGGGAGAACAGGCAAAGGCATGGGTTGCATGTGTCTGGAAGAAGATGGTGACGGGAGCCGTAGAGGCAGGCAAACATCCACTGAAGTTCTTCTGCTTGGGATTGCTGGGGGTTTGAATGGTTCATTGGACTTTGGAGCACCTATGGTGTTGGACTTTGGAACAGCTATGGGGTTGGATTTTGGAGCACCCATGGTACTGGACTTTGGAGCACCTATGGTGTTGGACTTGAAGTGGGGACTAGGATCCTTGGCGGGCCTCCATTCTCCATCTCCAAGAGAAACCCTCCTTTCGGTTGTCTATAGGTAAACATGGCAGATATAGATGTAGTGAAATCACAGACTCTTCAATCTTATAATCACTCATAGCATGATGCATGATGACAAGAATAAAACTAAAGCTAAATAAAAAGCTAAAGCTAAATAAAACTAAAGTTTTTCACAGTCTATCAGATAGGCCCGTGTTGGTGTTGTTTCTGTATCATCATAATAATGTTGGTCCAGGATGAACATGACAACTGACCAATCATCTGATATCTTAGGGATGTGGTGTTATTAGGTGTATGGTGACTGGTCTGCAGGAATACTGATCCTGGACTAATATTTTTTCTCTGATGTAGGAGCAACACCAACACAAGGATATGAGATTGTGTGTTTTCTGCTCTGTGGCAGGTGGTGTGAGCTCCAGACTACCTGTGACCATGAACTAAGCAGTAAAAGAAAAATGGAAGCATGGTCTGATGGCAAACATAGCCATATTTTGAAACTCTTGAAAAACTAATAATAATACTAATATTAATATTGATCGATTACTTTCCAACCTAACCATGGCAGCAAATAAGAGCTATAAAGAAAAAACCATCAGTTCTCAGCCTCCTAGTAGATACACCTATGGTATAAATGTGAAAATCCAACGTAACTTCTTTTGTGAGTTATTACATTCACAAGATTTTCAGAAAACATGACCTCTGACCTTGGGATCAGGGTCAGAGGACCTTGAGGTCGATGTTACAGAGATTTGAAGTCATCTGAGTTTTTTAGTAGATGCACCTTTGGTATCAATTTGAAAATCCTACATTCCCTCATTCTTGTGTTCACAAAGCCGCGCTGCCAACCACAACAATACCCCCCATCAGCCTTTTATGGCTGAGGGGTAAAAAAACATTGAGTTCCTCACCTGTTTGCTAGAGTTGAGGTTCTGAGGCAGCACCTTGCTCCCTTCAGTTAGAGCTCCACCTCTGGTGGATTTGTGATCTGCCATTTCTTTTGAGTTGGTGGATGCATGAAGGTCAGAACCATACTGAAGGCACAAGGCAGACATCATGGAAACGGGTTATATATCATTTAAAACAACATTATTTTCATTTATTGTCTTTGTATGCTCTGTAAGGTCCAGCTCTGCATGTATGAGACCTGTGCAGTAAAATGGAGTAGATGAGGAATAACATGAATGAATAGACTAATGATGACTCCAAGACGCACTAAAAACTGGATGTCTGCCCTTGACTGTGTGAGAATGAAGGAAGGAAAGAAAAGAGAAACAGAACTGTCAGCAACAATATTTGTTTTTGAAAGTATGAATAATTAATAAAAAGCATGATATTGCTCCTTAGTCTAAAATATCTACGTGCCGGTTCAGTTTTCAGTCAGATTGAGACAAGCATCCTTAATAATGAGGGGAAGTCAAAGAATGATGATACTCTGTTCCAGTACAGCTGTCTGGCTGCGCTCTGATCTCCAGCTAAACTTTCTCTTTAACAATGTCCCCTTTTAAATCACCGTGACCCCCCCCCCTCCCCCAACGTGTAAAACCGTCTCTCTTAAACAAATCCTTATTTCATCAATGCCAGGACCTGTCCTTGGACCTTTACACCCTCCCCCAACTCTCGAACACCCGCCATCACCCATTCTACCTTGCTTCAGAATGAGGTCCTCCATCGCCAGTTGCTATGGAAACTGTTGGAGCACAATGCTCGCTAACAGGTAAGGTAAGGGAAATCAAGAACAAGTGCTTTCCGTCGACTTTCTCATCTGCACTTTCTCTCTGCCCTTCCCACAAGTCCCGCGTCCTTCCCTCAAGCCTCGGCGTTGGAAGCTGACAATCCTGATATTTAGCAGATTTGGGAAGAGAATTCTAATATTTTTAGCCGGCTCCGGTCTGCTATAGATTTAGTTGTTGCAGAGCAAAGAGCTTCTGCAAAGAGCGAGGAGGAGGGGGAAAGTCCACTGAAATAAACACCTTGAAACACTTAGAAACAACAGACAAAAATTGCCTTCCCCTTTAGATCAATCTCTCCCCGACAGTGTTGCCCTTTTTACTTTCTAACCCAAACTAAGGCACTAAAAGGCTTTTACAGTAAGCACCTGTGATAAACAACACTTTGCTGCAGACGGGTTCCCATAAAGGGAGACAGCCAGAGTGCTAATACAGATGAAATGTGCTGAGCATACAATACAGAGCTGGCAAATCTTCCTTCGATCTTTCAGTTAAGGACGAGTGTGAAGTTCAACTTTGGTCTTTTACTTGAAAATGAGCAAAAAATAGACACCAGTGTTGAGTCTAATGAGAAAATAAGACGCCGTTTCTCTTGGAGGGGGGCAGAAATGACTGCGAGAGTGAAAATTAATACAGGATTATGACACGTGCGTAGCTGTTCTCCCCTTGGTTTGCTTTGCCCTGCATTATTTATGTCATATGTGCTGTGTCAGCGACTGACAGCGACAACACTTAGCTCTATCTGCAGGCTAAGTACCACAATGTGATTGTTACAGTCGCCTTGACCTTATTCTCACAGCTTTTCCACATAAAGTGATTTATGTTATTGCTGAGTGACCTCGAAAACTTTACAGTTCTCTCCCCTGTTTATGTATTTTTGTCTGCCTCACCGTACAATG
Source organism: Rhamphochromis sp. 'chilingali' (assembly GCF_963969265.1). Classification (NCBI taxonomy): domain Eukaryota; kingdom Metazoa; phylum Chordata; class Actinopteri; order Cichliformes; family Cichlidae; genus Rhamphochromis; species Rhamphochromis sp. 'chilingali'. The sequence goes on along the minus strand of NC_137929.1, from coordinate 33,364,476 downwards.
GAAAAGGATGATTGGGAGAAAAACATATGATTTATCATATCTCCTTGTTCTGAGATATGGATTGTAAAAAAAAAGATGATTTATTCTGTCTGTATTTGAGGGTATTTTTCATCCAAATATGGAAGAGAAAAGGAGGAGGATATGTCCACAGCGTGCATGTCACATTCACTGATATTTTTGGCTCACGACACTGCAATAAAAGGCTTAGAGAGGGACACTTCAGCGTCTACTCATTAAATTGCCTTATCGAGCGTCTGCATGAGAGAATTCCTCGCTCCTGTTTTAACTTCCTCTCTAGTTGCGCGTCATCTTACCTTCATCCTGATGATGTCTGTCACCCAGTTGACCTGCGTCTCCCTCTTGTCGCAGCAGAAATGCCTGAGGAGGAGAAAGCTTGGTCACATCAGTCGCTGATTTCCACCTCATTATTTTCACACCCATTTTAATCAGGTAGCTGGACTTGGTGAGTCACAGCAGTGGACACAGTTTCTTCTGAGGGGATCACGGAATAAAAAAATAAATAAAAGACTGCGCCATAGCTGCACCTTTGATTCTGTAAATCTGCATTAATAAAGTCTATATAAGCAGCAACGATTAGTTTTGTGAGAAATAATCTTGGATGAAGGTTTAAAGTAATACCTGGCATGCACTGTACTCCAGGTTTGCTATTATTAAAAGAGAAATAAAACATACAGTACTGTGAAAAACTGGTTTCTCAGTTTTTGCATATTTGTCACACTTACATGTTTCAGATCATCAATCAAAACTTAACATTGGACAAACATAACCAGAGTAAACACAAACATGTTTAAAAGGTTAAAAGTTATCCAACCCTACCCGGCCCTTTGTGTGAAAACATAATTGCCCCCTAAGCCTAATAACTGGTTGTGCAAGAACTGCAATCAAGTGTTTGTGATAACTGACACTGAGTCTTTTACATCACTGTGGAGGAATTCTGGCCCACTCATCATTACAGAATTGCTTTGAGTCACATTGGTGGATTTTCAACCATGAACGGCCTGTTTTAGGTCAGGCCAAAGCATCTCAATCTGATTTGAGTCCAGACTTTGAGGTTTGGAGCGGTCTAGTCAATGTTTCTTTGACCCATTCAGAGTCGTCCTGAAGCAGCAAAGCAGCCCCAGACCGTGTCACACTACCACCACCATGTTTGACTGCTGTATGATGAGTTTTTTTCTAAAATGCTGTGTTAGTTTTATTCCACATGTAACAGGACTTAGCCCCTCCAAAAAGTTCACCTTTTGTCTCATCAGTCCACAGAATATTTTACCAAAAGTCTCTGAGATCATCAAGAGGGTTTTTTGGTAAATGTGAAACAAGCCTTTGAGTTCTTTTTGATCACCAATGATTTTCTCCTTGTTCTCTCCCATGGATGCCATTTTTGCCCAATCGCTTTTCTTATTGATGAATCATGAACTCTGACCTCAGCAGGTCTGACAATAGTCAGCCGTGGGTGTGGCTACTGAAACTGACCTCAGCTTTCCAAAAATTGTCGTAATCCCAATAAATTAACGATTTAACAAGCTCCATTGGTATTATGGGGCCTTACCCCCCTGCCCCTAAAAACTGAACTCTTTATTTAAAAACTGAATTTAGTACTTACTCTGGTTACCTTTTGCGAATGTTTAATGATATGAAACAAATAAGGGTGACAAATATGCAAAAAACAAAGACAATCAGGAATGGAGAAAATACTTTTTCACAGCACTGTAACAAAGTCATGTGGCCACACATATATAGGATGTTACTCTTGGCATTCAACTGCTGCATTCACGCTGATAAAACTACAGCAGAAAGTTTTGTGAGGGACTAATTAACATGAAGGTTAAAGCAGAAGTGTGTGTTTCACCACATCCACAGATAAAATTAACATCAAATAAAATTCACTGAATTAATGTGCAATCACTGTAATTTTGTATCTTCTGCAGGACTGTAATATAATATTTGAATTATTTTGACTATAGCTTGGCTGAATACTCGATTATGTGAAAATCCATATTCCCCATATAATGAAGGCTTTAAATTCAACATATAATCAGCACTGGGTAATAATCACTCGTACCTAAACCTTAACTTATAGCTCGTGGATGGAAGTGCACCAACAAAAACTCTGAAACTGGGGATTTCTGAAGCACACACCCATATCAGGTTACTAACAACTCACTTTTAATCATTACTTCATGTTCATATTTTCGATTCTAGGACATCAAACGTGCACTTTTTTTGTCTAAATGTGATGGACCTTTGTCGAATGTTTCAAAGAACCGCTCGTTTCCTTCTTTACTTGCTAAAAGACCTACTGGCATGTAAGCTAGTCAAAGTTAGTCAAATAAAAATGTGAAAAATTATGTTTCTTGTAGCAATAACGAATTAATTTTCTTACGTTCTTCCACTACTGAAAGCAGTACCAATAACACTGGAGTGTATCGATGCCCCAGTTAAGACCTGAAGCCTGTTTAACACCAGGTTTTCGGTAAACATCCCTAGCCCCATGTCTACTGATTCTACATGTTAATACCTGCTTACAGAGATGAGTTTGACAGACAGCTATGAAAAGATGAACTAGAAGCTAGCACGTTGACTTAATGTTACTGGTAGTTGCTAACAGTTAGAGGACATTACTCGTTTCATGTCTCTTTTTTGTGATCAGGATAATTATGCTTCATTTCCTCACCGAGGTTTTAAACGCTGACATGCTTTGACATTAAGGGAATGAAGAACACTTGCTTAAATCTTTCAGGAGCTTATAGGGTCACCTGACTTTGCTGGCATCACATCACAGGTATTAAAAAAATGTAAAAAATCTGATGAAATTAATAAATAAAGTGTGATTCTAACTATTAGATTCTTTCTGTTTTGGAGAGAGTTTAAAGCAGAAAAGGGTCAAACGTACAACGACGACTCATAGAACGTCAATGTGTTACTCACAATTGTTGCTTATCAGTGCAGATGGTGAAGCCCCAGCTGTGAAAAGAGGGAAGAGACAGTTCAGACTTGGAAATTTGGATTCTGCAAATCTAAATTTGCAATTTCCTGCATACTGGTATAATTCAAAAACAGGGTTCACAAGTTTCTCTAAAAGAAACGGTGAACGTTCAAAAATCCCACTTCACATAAACAACTTTAAACAACTTGAGAAAGTACTGTAAAGATAGTAGAAGGTCAAAACCTTTTCACGAACATCCAAAGAGGAAAGAGAGTTCCCAGCAAACACTGGGTGCCAAACAGTGGAATTAATTAAGCTAATTAGTGCAGTTTCAGCCCACATGTTTATGCATGAGCAGACATCAATATGCTCTGGGCCAAACTGTACAATACACAGAGCACACGCTGTTCACCTATAAGCCTTAAAGTATATTTTGTTAGGAGGGCTGCAAAAGACAGAACTTCTGACATGCTGGAGCGGTGAGCGAATCTGCTGGGGGTAAAAACAGATGATCGCATGAACACGGTTTACTGCGCCAAGCTGCGGTATTAGCTAAAAGGAACGACCCTCTTCCCACACTCCACCATTTCCATGCACTCAAAAGCCTATCGATACATGGACACGTGTGCGCTTCGGTGTAAATTAACCTGCGCGGGGGTAACATAAGGTGAAAAGACCACCTTCCTAGAGAATGCGCTTTCCTCAAAAACCTTTGCAGCAGCAGCTGAAAAGAAGCAGAAAAGTAGGGAGAAGAACAAAGCGAAGAGGGGTTGGAGAGAGCCAGCAGCCTGGAGCACCACTCCTGTGAGTGAGGGCAGCAGATCCAGCCCAGCAGTAGGCCGCTCACAAATAGACCTCAACCTAATGAGGTACTGGAGCGCTGCCTCTTCCTAACCCTCTCACTACGACTCTCTCCATTCTCCTCAGCACTCTGTCTTTATTTCTTTATTCGCTGTATGACTTCTCCCACAGCCCACTCAACAGTATATGATACCAGCCTGCATCTTTCTGCATCTCTCCCTCTTTTCCCTCATCTCTCCGTCTCCCACTCCTGCTCTCTTATCCGGGTTTCCTCGCCCTGAAGGACTTCGTAATGCAGACAATCGTTGTCTGGGGTCATTTCTCACTTTTTTTTTGTTCGACTCGACAGTCCGACACGGGGAAAATTATGAGGAATTATAATCGCGCGATGTGAAATATAGAATAAATGTCCTCTTTGTTTGACCAACAAGAAATGCTGGCATGTGTCATCAATTCCAATAACAGAGGATCATTAAAATAAAACAGTGGCGGCAATGTTTTTCTACTTGCGGGAACAGAGTTTAATAATTTGTATTTGTTAAAACGCAATTACATTTAATCAATTTCATTACAGTGAAAAATAAGATGGGGTCAGGAGGGTCTTGGGCATGGATGTCAAACATAAGGCCTGAGGGCCAGAAATGGCCTGGGAACGACTCTAATCCGGCCCCACTGGATGCATTTGGAAAATGTAAAGCTAGGCATAAATGTTTTTACTTTTAGTTAGAAGTGTTGCAGCTTTTCATACTAACAAAGACCTCTCGTAATAGATAAACAATTAAATAACAGAAACATTCCCGTCTTTTCACTATTGACTATAAAAATGTCTGTTTTCGGTTTTATTTGTTTTTCACAATGGGTCCACAGAAATAAGGACATTTTCTACGAATTAACAGAAGCTTTCTGTTTTATAATAACAGGACCATCTGGGCATTGAGCTGCCAGGATTTAGTCCTGTAATTTTACACATTTACTTCTTACAATTTAAGACTGAAAGCTTTCAGATTACAGCAGCATTTCTTTATCATGTGGAAAAACTGTGAAGTACTGTTGAAATTGTCCTTGTTCACATATTAAAATATGTCAGGGACTAAAGTGTAGTTAAACTTCTTTACACTGACAGAAAGGAGAGTTTCACTGGCCCCATTTAAGATTAAAGTGAGGTGTATGTGACCCACGATGTAAAATCAGTTTGACATCCCTGGTTTTAGGGGAGGGGTGGGTGGCAAAACTTTGAGGGTCGAGGAAGGGAAAGAGGAAATACAGCGTCACTTCCAAGAGGACTGATTTGGTAAGAATGTACGCATGTGTGGACGGAGGAAGAGGACTCAAATGCAGACACTTGGAATTAAACTATAATTTTAAAAAACGTGAGACGTTTATTTGTGGCTTGGAAATACTACAAAATGGCACAAAAATGCAGATGCACACTGACGGGAGACTAACTAGAACTGGGAAAAACTAAATGCTAAACACAAAAGACAAAGAACAAAACCTTGAACATGATTAAAAATCTGAACATGGAAAAACCTGCAAACATAGAGGCATCGAAAAATGACAAGAACTCAACAAATGACTTGACAAGGACTAAATGAAAACGCACAGACTAAATGCGCATAGGAGTTGATCAGGGGAAGTGGAAATACATGGGGAAACAGCTGATTAGAGTCAACATAATACCCAATGAACATGTGACACCAGACCTCTTCAAAATAAAACAGGAAACATAATGAGACGCAGAAACACATGAAGGGCGAGGGAGACTTAAACACAGGGGTGAAGACACAAGGGGATTCGAATAAACAAACTTTAACAGGGCAACATGGGCAAAATAGAAATGAACTTAGAGAAGCTAATGAACTTTAACATAAACCATAAACATAAAAATATATTAAAACTCAAAACGCTGGATCGAATGATCGTGATTGTGACGATGCAGCATCCGTTTTTGGTAAAGATGACTCACCCGCATGCAAATATGCCAGAAAAATGTCCACGGGGGGTTCGGAAAAATCACAAAATCTGCTTTGTATTTGTTGCCTGACCCCGGTGACACAGGCAGTTGTGTCTGCGATTCAGCAGAGAATTTGTGCCACTGTTGTTTTACCGGTGGAAGAGAGAAAGCGACCTGTGTTTTTTCGGTAAAATCTCTGAGGCAATGAAGGCCCTTCGGTGGCGGAACAATTACACAATGGTGCAAATTAATAAATGCACATTAGCGGCACAACACAGGACTTCACCACAGGCTGGAAGGCAGAACATCCATTTTCCTGGAATTATACAGGCTGCAGAAGATGCTTTACTCTATGTTATGACTAAAACCTATTCCGCTATTCCAAATTAGTTTTGTCCATTTGCAGCTGTAATTTTATCAGCAGAGATGCGGATGCATTTCACTTAAACAGTCAAAGAACCAAAACATAAAAAAATAAAATCTCCCACGGTGTACTATTTACATTTTTGCTTCTAGACATTTTGTCCTGTGGTTTTAAGAAAGTGGATTTGTGTTTTCTCCCCGGTTTATTGCTCGCTTTAAACAACCTAGCATCAGGTATTAAAAGCAGTGCTTTCACATTAATTCCACTGCAGCTGTACTTGCTAATCAACAGTGAAGATGAAAACTAACAGCATGCACCAAATCAAGACGTGTATACAAGACTGCGAATTGGGATGTTTACATTATTCCAGCACAGGAGGAAAAAAAAAAAAGGGTAAATCCTTCTCTCAATCGTATAATTTTAAGGAGGATGTTTTATTATACAGGATGTGTGAGTGCTGCTTACTTGGTTGGAGGTTTGAGCCTCTTCTTCAGGCCCAGGTAACACTTCACATCCTTCAGTGGGATTGTTTTCTCGGCTTTAGCGCTCTGCAAAACCAAACCAAACACACTTTGAGCAGGTAAGGTGGCACAGCAAAGACTGCATTCAGCAACAAACACAGAGACACTCATGGCCATTTTTATAGGTACACCTGTTCAGCTACTTGTTAATGCAAATATCTAATGAGCCAATCATGTGGCAGCCACTCAATTTATTTAAGCATGTAGATGAAACTGAGCAACAGAATGAAGAATAAAGGTAGTTTAAGTGATTTTGAATGGTACCACACATGCTGGTCAGAGTATTTCAGACACTGCTGATCTGCTGGGGATTTCCCCCCCCCCCCCCCCAACCATCTCTAGGGTTTACAGAGAATGGTCTGGAAATGAGAAAATACTAATATAACACGAGCGGCAGTTCTCGGGAAAAAAACGACGTCTTGATGTCAGAGGTCAGAGGAGAATGACCAGACAGCTTTGAACTGATAGGAAGGAAACAGTAGCTCAAATAGCCTCTCTTTATGGACATGAGCATCTCTGAATAGACAACACATTGAACCTTGAGGCACATGAAGACCCAACCAGTGACAGTTAACATTAAACAATAAAATGTGGAAAATGTTGCCTGGTCTGATAAGTGTCGATGTTACAGTCACATGGTAGGGTCAAACATCCTCCACAGTCACCAGATCTTAATCCAACACAGCACCTTTGGGATGTGGTGGAACAGGACATTCACATCATGAATGTTAAATATGCACCAAATGTGTGATGATGCCATGTCAACATGGGGCAAAATCTCTGACTTAAGGCAGTCCTGAAGGTAAAAAGGAGTCCAGGTCGGTACCAGCGAGACGTGCCTAATAAAGTGGCCAATGGGTGAACACTCTGTTCCTGAGTGATGGTGTTGAATAATGGTCAGGAAAGTGTTACTGCAGAACATAGACAATGGCACAGCAGAGCTCACCTTTGACATTTTGGATATAAAACCTCCTTCTTTTCTAATATTAGCAGGAACCTTTGTCATAATTCGTGTATAAATATTTGAGTTCTGGGCCAAACCGTGTTTTGTGAGGTCACTGTGACCTCGAACTATCAAATCAGTTCGCTTGAGTCTAAGAGAAAGCTTGCACCATACATGATTAAATTCCCTCCAGGTCCTTCCAGGATGAAGCGCTCAAAAGGATGAGACGGACGTGAGGCCAGAATGTGAGGTCGCATGTACCTTGACCTTTGAAAACCGTAATCTAATCAGTTTTTCCTCAAGCCAAAGTGAATGCTTATGTCAAATTTTAAGAATCCCCTCTAGGCATTCGACATATGTCGGATTCAAGACGATGGGCGGATGGTCAGATGGACTGACGGATGGACCAAAACATGATGCCCCCGACTGCCAGCTGTCACCAGAATGGAGGCGTACAAAGGAAAAACTGCATATTGTTTGGAATAATTATCTAAATTCAAGGGGGAGAAATAATTAAATTTACTGAAATAATTAAAACTACAATAAAATGCCAACAAGTGCCATTCCACAGAATCGCAACACAAATCATTACCGGCAAAAACCTCTTCTTCCAACTGACAAAGAACAAAGTGAAAGAGAACAAAGCGAGCGAAATCAAAGTTGTAGCTTTGCCTCTGACACCTACACATCACAACCCACCACACATTCAGTGTTTCATCCAGCATAATCGGCACTAAGTACAGACCTGGCAGTAATTGCAGAGGCCAAGGAATATCAATTAAGTTCCAGTAACACTTCTAATTTCCCCTGTATTTATGCAGTAATTAGCTACTCTGGTGCGACCTTAAAATAATTAAATAAATAAATGAAGCTTTCAGTGAAAGTACACCTCCCCGTACACACAGCACCAACCTTATCCATTTCCCCCCTCCCACCTACCCCTCACCACCCAAGCCTACTGCCAGAACTACTGCACCCCCATCAATTATTAACACTTCTTCACACTCCTTTACGAATCCTATGTTTCTGCAGAAATGTGCTGAGAGGAAAAGCCCTCTAGGGAGCTCGGTCCTGCTGGTCGTCTCTCAAGCACGCGTCGCATTCTTTCCCTTTTAAAAAAAATTTTCCTTCTTAATTTGAAAATTTGGAACCTTGAGACAAACACGTTGCCGGGGAGACGAAGCGCAGACCGGCTGGATTTTTGGTCTGTTTCGGTCGTAGTCGTATCGGCTCCATTCAAACACATTTCGGCTTTCTTGAGCAGCTCCATAACCTTTTAAATTACCCCGGGATTAATGGCACACTCTGTTCGCCGGAGACACTGTGTTTCCATGGCAGCGAGTGTTTGCTGTAAATGTGACAGCAGATTAAGGCGAAAGTGTACTTACTTTGATATCCTTGTAGAGCAGCAGCTTCTCTGAATGAAGCACAACATACTTGTCCTGAAATTTGTGCCCTGACAGCAGTTTGGAGCATCCGTCACTGAACTTCAGATAGTCGCCTTTCAGAAAATGCTTCTGATCTGTTGTGAAACAGGGAAACGCTGTATTGGAAAACAGAGAATTCAAGGGGTTCTGGGTTCGCTCACAAATCTGTTGACCTGTACTTATTTTTAATGAATGCTTTTAATTCAGTAAAATATATGCAGGGTTGGTTGGATACTACCACCACACAAGCTGCACATTTTGTCCAAACTAAACTAAAACTGTACTCACTGAAGGGCATCTACCTGTTACTGTGTCTGCCTGCTCCAACTACATATCCATTCACTTTAGCTAACAAACTGTAACATGTTTGCATCTATAACCACGCACAAGTTTGAATTTTGGGGGATACAGTCAAATATATACATGACTTTTATCCATCACTATTTAATTACTTAGCTAACCACCTGTAGTTATTGTCCACTGTAATTTCATATACCTATATCCTTTTATGTAATACTTACAGCTCTAACGCCATCAACTGTAATTAAATACATTGTACTTGTTTTTAAATGTTAACTCATTTATTTAGTGCAATGGTTTATTTATTTTATTGCTTTATTTTTAGCTGCCATTTTTACTCTGTTTAATTTTCATCAAACTATTTCCTAGAACTGAAAGTACCTGGCCTATCAACTGCTTTAGCTTGATGTTTAGACCACTTATTAATTGTGGCTAATAGCAACAACACGGTTAGCATTAACTTCAAGCTATACTTACTTACACTCTGAATTGATTTAAATACAGCTTTAAATAATTTCCTTACATCACCCCTCCACCACCGTGCTTCACAGCTGGTATGAGGTGTTTGTGCTGATATGCAGTGTTTGGTTTCCTTCAAGTATTGTGCTGTGTATTATGGTCAAACATCTCCACTTTGTCCAAAGAACAGAAGTTTTGTGGTTTGTTTCGATGCAACTTTATACACCTAAACTATGCTGCCATGTTCTTTTATGAGAAAAGGGGCATCCTCTACCGAACCTGAAAACAGGCCATGCTCGTTGAGACTTTTTCTAAATGTTCTTTCATGAACTTTAACATTTAACAAGCTAATTGACTCCCGTAGAGTCTGACATTTAGCCCTTGAATGTTTCCACTTGTAAATAATCTAATAATCTCTCACTCTAGAATGATGGACTTCAAATTGGTTGGAAATGTCTTTATAACCCTTCCCAGAATGATGGGCAGCAACAATTGCTTCATTAAGATCGTTTCTGCTTAGCATTTTGTTAACACGCATCTGTTTGCTTCAGACCAGCAAACTTCAAGACTTCTGTTTTACCTTTCAATGCTCACACTTGCCGATGATGAGATGGTCAAGTGCACTTGATTAGCAGCACATGGCTGATACTTAACTATAACTAAAATACTTTCTATGAAAGCAGTAAGACTTAGTTTTCTGGCTTTTTAAATAAATAAAGACACTTTTTGAGTTGTTCTTCATCAAAGAGTGTATGCACCCAATCTCAAAGCCTTCATTCATGTCCTGATATGCTAATCCAGGGGTAGGTAACTCCAGGCCTCCAGTGCCGGTGTCCTGCAAGTTTTAGATGCGTCCTTGATCCAACACAGTGATTCAAATTGCTAAATTACTAAAGGACACCTGTCTGACTGCTGAAGTTCTCCAGAGGCCTGGAACTAATCATTTGATTCAGGTGTGTTGACCCAGGGTGAGATCTAAAACCTGCAGGACACCGGCACTTCAGGCCTGGAGTTGCCTACCCCTGTGTTAATCATACAATTTCATTACTTTTATGAACAAATACTATGAACAAAAGTGTTGTACTTGTACTACCCTGGAGTAAAAGCACAAAAAAGCACAACATGGCTGGGTATTATGAGTTTAAACTAAACTATTATAATATAAAAAACAGTCATCAATAAATGAACAAATGAGCTGTTGAGGAATAATGATGATCTGAGAAATAGTAATGCTGGATAACAAGATATGGAACAGCTGCTTCTTCTTTTGTAACATCTACAGCATACTCTACCTTCCCCAAGAAGTTTGAAACCTACAAACTTCTTTATAACAAGAAAAGCAGAGCTGGGGTAGTCCAAGGAGCTCCACTCCAACACCTGCTCAAGAATCTTCTCACTGTGGTGCAACGGTCGCTCTGTTAAAAAAAATACATGAATTAATTAATAATAATTTAGCTCAGAAACAGAGAAATGATTAAAGATAAAGTATAGCAAAGATGGCAGAGATCTGAAGACAAAGTGGTCGCAAAAGTCTTTTGTGTTCTCTGATCTCACACGAATTATAAACACACAAAACAAAACCACATCATAAAATCCATGACAAACTCCAGTTAGCTAAATAACAAAATTATGTTGTTTCCCCCCCAGTTTCATCACAGAACAGATTAAATTATCTACAGCATATCAGGGCCTGATTATAAAAACACACTCATGTGCAAAATAGACCTATTATCTCTTCTTAATTGGCGAACAGGGTACATGCTATCAGCCAAAAAAAATGAAGATAATTTGTGTACCACCACCCCTGCTCCGATGCTTCCATCTCTACACTCCCCTGTTTTTCATAACCAAAGAAGGTTTTAAAATAAATAAATAAATAAAAAAAGGGAGGAAGGGAAAAAAAGAGCCACAATGGCATAACCTATTCATAACAGTGGGCTTATCTTCTCCCTGGAATCTCTGCAGGCCCAGGCCATGGAATTAGTTCCTCATTTCCCCACAAATATTAGCTCCCCTTTTCTGCTTATTGTCCTCGATAACAGTGTTTATCGGTAGCTATATTCCAAAATGGCTAATTAACGCACTTCCCCTCCCTCCTTTATGCTTTTACGAGCAAAACCTGTCACGCTACCGCCTTCGAAATCGCTTAACTATTTACTGTTCCACAGACATATTGTTTTGGCATAGAAAATATGCTGAACCTTCAGCAAATATATTCAGTATTCAACACACCTTCATTTTTAGAAGAGGACGGCTCGTCCTCTGTAACTTTGTGAAGAGCAAAACAAACACAAGAGTGAGGTGTAAACTTTCAGTGAACTGCTCCGTGACGTGCACGGGGGAGCGCAAGCTAAGCAACTTCGCGACAAAGCTCAACTTCGTCTGTAGGCCCCCGCCCCGTTCTTGACGTATACCGCGTTATGATCAAATGCAGCACGTGTAGTGCGTGAGGCGGCCTCCGTGCATATTAATGCAGGATGAGGTGGGTCATCTTTCTAGGTTGATCATGCAGGAAAGATGAAGGCAATTTATGACGTATGACGGTAAGGATGATTCATTTATGTGCATATCAAACTGACGATGGTTGGCTAATTTCCCTGCGTGCTGCCGCGTTCACAGGCGCTGGTTCATTAGAGATAGCATAATCTCTCACCAGGTCCTCGGATAAGAGGAAGTGTGATCTTTGTATGTGCCCCTAAATGGAAATGGCCACTTGAAAGGTGATGCAATGTTAATTGGACCGACGGAGAACGTGACGGCAGAAAAGTTTAGAGGGAAACTTTCATTTCATTTATAACGTAAGTTCACATTTTACTCGAAAAATTTGGAGGTCACACAGAAAAAGTGTCCTTTAGTTGTAATGCAGCAGGTGTATAAAAGTTTTAGCAGTCTGGAGTCAAAGCCAAATGATAGCACTGAGGAATGAAAGCAGAAGCTGGGTTAAAAGAAAAAGATGGGAAATTGCATATGATAATAACATCCATAGCATGTGTAAATTACCTCGTGACATTAACCGACGTTAATGTCAAAGGCAAAAGTCTTCACAAAGATCAGTGCGCATAAAAACTGCTGTCTTTCTGAATGTAGCATTTCAGTTAAAGAATAAATGACCTTTTCATCCCAACAAAAAGTACTTATTGCTAAAGAGGTGCTTCTTCGGTATTAGGCTATTTCCTTCAGATGGATTTTAAGAAGTCGCAATTAGTGAAGTGTTGTTGCACAAGTTTGGATAATCTGAGGGAAAGAGCTATATGTTATATTTAAAAGCGGATTAAAGTAACAGACAAGTTACAGTGGAGTGAGGTTCAATAGTTAGAGACATATTATACTCATTTCCAGCTGAATGCTTTTATTCTTGCGCTCTGCTGGGCCTTGATACAGCCCCCTTAGATCGTCTACAATTTAAATCAAGCCAAACAAGAAACCGACATAAAATCTGATGATTGGCTAATTTCCCAGTGTGCACGGGTGTGTAAGTAGGTAGTGACTTCTCAAGCTATTACTCATGCCCACGCCATGTCCGCATACTGTGCTACATGTGCCGCACATAGTGGCAAACTATGTGACTGCACCATTTACAAATCACAGCAAACCTCAGTATATATGCTGATGGCAAATATATACTGGCAAACCAACCAAGACTAAAAAATAAAATAAAAACTAAAAGTGACTTGTAAATAAGGCAGCAAATAAAAATACCTTCAAGTAAGTCGAGGACAAAAAAGCTTGCTTTCTATGCTTACTTCACAGGAAAAATAAACTTATGACTCATGACTTCGACACATTAAAGTGAAAAATAACAAAAAAGGACAATCTCCTAGGAAAGGCTGTTGGTTTGAAATGTTTCACATTCAACCAATTACAAGTAGCTGCTACAATCAATCGACATTGCGCAGGTAGGAGGCAACCAGCCTTGTCTGGGATGTGTCTCTGTACAACAGGGAAACAGGAAATTGCCAACTTGAACCCCTTCAGTCCCAAACTAACAGTAGACTTATTCTGTCTTATTATATGGAGTTTTTCCTTCCTACTGTCGCCAAGTGCTTGCATATCATCACATTGAAATGCCTAAGATAAAGTCCATTGGTATATTCAAACTCCTGTGAGTTTTTTGTGAAAATACTCAAACATTTCTAAGAAGGAAGTTTAGTGGTTAGTAACCTGACATACCTAGCTCTCCATTTTCAATGACTTCAAAGGTGGTCCAAAAGTCGTCGGCGTTAACGGCGACGTTCCTCATATTCAGCGCCGTTTCTGCAAGCTCAGTGGGCCGCATGCTGGGGGAGACCTACCATAAATGCATAAAGGGAAACGATCACACAAAGTAAGCAAACTGTGGATATAAAAGGTTAGATCAGGGGTGGGCAATTCCAGGCCTCGAGGGCCGGTGTCCTGCAGGTTTTAGATCTCACCTTGGGTCAACACACCTGAATCACATGATAGTTCGTTACCAGGCCTCTGGAGAACTTCAGGACATGTTGAGGAGCTAATTTAGCCATTTGAATCAGCTGTGTTGGTTCAAAAAACCTAAAACCTGCAGGGACACCGGCCCTCGAGGCCTGGAGTTGCCCACCCCTGGGTTAGATTATAAGCTCTGTGGATCAGTCTCGATGCCTTCAACCATCTTTGTCTTGAAAGAGCCTTTCACTGCTTAACCCTAGAACACTATCGCTGGGTGATTTACACCCGAGAAAATACATTTACATGATTTCTCTCTCCTGCAGCTGTTTGCGTGTCGAGGAGCCTGTGCCATCACCAGGGAAGTCTCAAATGTCCCAGGAATGGGTGGACCAAAGACCAGCTTTCCAGAGTCATTATTTTGTTTTAGGAGTTTTATTTTTCATTTTGTTAGACATGGCACAGTTGAAAGTAAAAGAAGACCACTCTAATTTGTCATGTGTTGTCATATTTTGATATATTTGATTACTTTTCATTGGTTATATTATATCGGGTAAAAATCACCCAGCATTAGTCATCGTGTTACTATTTATAGCGATAGTGTTCTAGGGTTAACATGCACAACTATCCGACTCAGTTATGTACACAGCGCACAGTTTACATACTTGACTCTTTATGAACGGCACTGAACTAAGGAAACGCGCCACTTTCCTCCACAGAGACAAATGAAGAATTAATGTTAAACTGCGCTGCTTAGTGCTGCTCTGTAACCCTGTGCGCCCTTGGAGCCCTGCTGTCACCCTGTTAACAAACACAAAAACAACTAGAAAAATTTGCATTTCCTGCGAAAATGCAGTGTGGATGCTTAAAGCTGAAGCTGCATGCAAAAACCAGCTGAAAAAGCTGAAAAGTTGCAGAAATTGTAAAAGCTTTTCAGAAGCAAAAGAACTTTGCTAAAATGGAATAACTTAGCAGAACTGCAATATCTTAGAGGAAACATAATACTTGGCAGAAATACAATTATATAGCAGAAATGCTATATTTAGAAAGAAAAATATAATATAGTAGAAATAGTATGATTTAGCAGAAATACTGTATTTAGCACAAGTACCAAAAAGTAGCAGAAATACTATGATTTAGCAGAAATACTATGATTGAGCAGAAGTACTAAGATGTAGTAAAAGTACTTTGATTTAACAGAATTACAATTATGGAGGAGTAATACTTTAAAATGGGAGAAATAGCCTAAAGGGAAGAGTATTTGTGCCATGGAGTGTTAACAAGAATGTGAGGTCCATATTAGAAAAGCTGGTAAAATCATAAAAGTTTGCAGAATTGTAATAAATGATGAATATGAATTACTGGTCTGTGACAGTGTATTAATTTGTAGGGAAAAAAACATGTTGACCAAGGTGGAATCGAACCCACGATCTTTGGCTTGCAGACCCGTGTCATTACCAACTGCGCCACTGGGAAAGAGAGCAGCCGTTTTGAAAAACAGGGTGATGAGGAGTCAGAATTAGATCGCGGTGAGAGGCGAAAAACGCCGTTTTTTGGAGTTACAAAACGTTGTGTAACTCAAAAACTAGGTGGACTAGAAGCATAATTCTTGTACTGGGTGAATCAGCGGACTTTGGTGTACTTTAACTGCGATTTTCATTGCTCTATGTACATCCGTCGCTGAGATATGACGAGAGAGGAAACGGAAAACCTCAGATATGATTGGCTGGCTGGGAGGCCGTGCAGGCCCTGATCTGTATATTTGAATGTCTGAGTCCTCACAGAGGATTGGCTGCCTGGCAGAAATATATAGAAATAGTATGATTAAGCATAAACACTACATTTAGCAGAAATACTATATTAAGCACAAATCCTATAAAAAGCAGAAATAGTATATTAAGCACAAATCCTATAAAAAGCAGAAATACTATATTTGGCACAAATCCTATTAAAAGCAGAAATAGTATGATTTAGCACAATAGTAATAAGTTAAACAGAAAAATCGGAAAAGCAAAATGGACAGCTGAAAAAATGCTGAACATGCTGAGGGTCCCTCAAATATACTTGTTAAATGAAAAAAATCAGCAAAAAAAATATATAACAGCCACACAATCAGAAATATGTACACATAAGGAAACACACATGCACAGAGAGACACACACACATGATCCAATTCAGTCAACCAGTCTAAATATATTGAATTTGAAGCTTAGAATGAGGTCATCCCATTAAAAGCCTTTCTCTCTCTCTCTCTCTCTCTGTCACACACACACACACACACACACACACACACACACACACACACACACACACACACACACACACACACGGAGAGAGAAGTAAGTTTCTAGCTCAGTCAAGCAGCCTTGGAGCTGCTGAATTTGAATCCACCAATCAGAGAGCCTGTGCACTTTTTCCCGCCAAAACAGGTGCACGCAGCACAGAGAGACACAGGATTTTTGCAGTCTATTTCTCATAATGACAACTCCCCTCAAACAAATGACCATAATTTCCTAACCGTAGGGGCTAGAACGGTCATTCTTACACCGTTTTGTTCAGAAGAGATGGGGGAATCTTAAAGTGTTGACAATTTATCATTAAAATATGAATTATTAAAGATAATTGACTTCTAATGCACCATAACTGAGTAGAGCAAAGCAAAAACTGCCTTGACTTGCCCTCAAACAACGCTTTCTAACTCTAAATCTATTTGGAGTATCAATATCATTCTTTCACCGTAAGAGACAGCAGGCTTTGGTGAACAATCATGGAAATTTTCAGGTCTCTGTGGAAATCCATTAAAAAGATATGACGAGAGAAAAAAGTGGTTCATTTCCAGAGTTTGAAATCTGAGCGAAGGACGAATTTCCTACCCTCAAACAAGTCTAACTCATTTCAGAACGGTAATAGGTGAGAAAATAATTCTTGAATTGTGAGCGTCAGGAGTGTCTGAAGATATACTGGGACAAGCCTTATGTCTTAACTTTGCTTCGTTAAGGAGATATGACGATTCGAATATACCTCTCATTACAGAAATCAAGCGGTGATTTTGAACAAGCTCCATTGACTTTCTATGGAGAGTTTTGCGACTTTGTGTTGGTCTGAGGAGATTTGCCAAAATTCTATAAATCCCACAACAATGATAGTGACATTTTCGGAAACCCAGCAAAAATACCTACGTTTTGATGTATAATTTGTGGAAGTTGAGTGAAAATTGAGCAAGTAGCAAGAAGTTGTTCGGACATGAAGAGAAGACTGCAAAACCTTCAGTGGCATACTGGAAGCCAAGTGCATAGCAACCATAACAACGCATGTATTTTGTGAAAAATCACAATTTTGCAACTGAAAACTTTAAGAGGCATAAAAGTAAAACGGTAAAAGATTTGAAAAAGCTGAATCATACCTGAATAGCCCAATAATTTGAGAACATTTTAAAGTTTGAATGGTTGTTCTACGTGAAAATATGAGGAAGTAGTTAAGTTTCAGAAACAAGCAAATTTTAGCAGAATTGCAGAAGTTTCCCATTCATTTCAATGGGACAAATTAAGCTTAATATTTTAAAAAGTATAATAGTGAAAAATACCAAAAGACATAGCAGGAATTAGCAGAAATAGCAGAATATTTTAAAATTTGAACGGTGAAAATCGGCTGAAAATTGTGGAAGTAGTTAAGTGCCAAAAAGTGTACAGAAGTCCCAAGAGGAACTCAATAGTGTGGATGCTTAAAGCATCCACACAATAAAAAAAAAATCCTCCCTAACTTGCACAGGCCTATATGCCTCATAAAATGCAATTACTCAGACAATTAAGTCAAATGTCTCTTGATTAGTTCCTATGTGCGGTACTCCCATCAGGTTAAACCACGGACGTCTCGGCCCAATTCCATCATCCACCCTCGCCTCTCAGTCTTTCCACCCTCATCCTTTCTCCAGCTTCACCTGCCTGCATCCCCTTCCCCATTTTTTCACCTCACTACCAGGACCTTTGGGAAAGCAGGTGCACATACACACACAAATTCACACCAGGAGCAGTACGGATATACACACTCTCACCTTGATTAAGCAGCATTTCTCTGGCTCTCTCTTCTCCAGGTATACCTCAAAGATCAAGTCCCCAGCCGGAGCAAACTGAGGAGGGAAAAACAGAGGCAAAAAGAGTCACATCAGCTGAATCCCAACATCGATGAAGCACGATTAATTGGAATAATTTTCTTCTAAATTTCTGCTCCTGTGTGCCACGAATGTAAATGGAGAGAAAGGCGAGAAATGGTTGGAGGATTTTTGAAAAAGCAAAGGTCGTTTTCAGAGCCGGAGGCAAACAGAATCCCGGTAGCGCTAATGGAATGCAAAACCCGGCTAAATAAAGAGAACATGTGTGAGACAGGCGCGCTCGGAAAGGTGGGAGAGAAAGACGAATGTTTCACCTACACCGCAACCGAAATGCTTTCCTCAGGTGTTAACTTTAAGTGTGCTGTCAGTTTAAAAATATTTTGAAGAAGCACCTAAAGATATTTTCATGTGTTATTATGGCAATGGAGAAAAAAAACAACACAAGTGTGAGAATGAACCCAGCAGAGAGAGAGATGGGTTTTCAGCCACTGACTTTTTTTTTGTATCCTTTGAGTCTTGTGCGAGTGAAATACCACCACACAAAAGAAAAGGAAATATGTTTATTCGGGGTAAAAGCCTTTACAAAATGCTGCTGTTTGGGAAGTGAAACCTGACATTTTTAAATCAGAATGCTATGTGTTTATTCACCTTTCTTTGTATACATTTATTTGAAAATGTAGGTGGTTTTAAAGGCAGATATTTACTCTGCTGGTATTCATATACAGCATATACAGTGATATCTATTCCCATGGCATACATCTGAACGCTGAACAAAATAGCTCTCGGTTGTCGTCATCGTTTCCAATCTTGACACAGCTCAGATTACACTAATCTCCAGCTATTCTGTTCTTGGGTCCTACTTGATTAGTTTCGAATGATTCACAGTTCAAAAATATTTATCATATACTGGACCTCAGTGCAACCCCTCAGTTCATAAACAGCATTTACCCTTTGAGGCTACCCTCCATTTATACCAAGCCTCTTGTGTTTGGCTGTGCTTTACAAACAGAGTTTTAAGAAGCAGGTTTGTCGGGCTTCAGTCAGCTAAGAACAAGAAAATGAGGATATAGTTAACACAAGCTCGTCAAAACTAGATGATTGAAGTTTGTAAAATGTTACCTAGTCTGATGAGCAGTGTTGGTCAAGTTACTCGAAAAAAGTAATCAGTAACTAATTACTGATTACTTCCCCCAAAAAGTAATCCCGTTACTTTACTGATTACTTATTTTAAAAAGTAATTAATTACTTAGTTACTTTTTAAAAACACAATTTACAACCTGAATAGGTGATAAAGCGATAGATCTTTCAGCCCAATTCTACTTTTTCTGTATAATCCATCATACAAAATGTAATCAAATGGAAAAGTCTCTTTTTAAAACTTGTTTCATTAGTTTTAACTTTATGCATCAAGCAAAAATTAAATTATATGCCTTGAAGAAATTTGTTTAACATTTAAACCTATTTTCTGCATATTCCCGCATATAAAATAAAATTATTTTTTGTGTTTACACTCACTCTTTCACATAGATGCAAGTAAAACACAGCAAAAAATCTTCTTGATGCATTCTCAATCATCTAGGAAAGTAAATCTCCAAAAGTTAATTCTGTTCATCTGGACGTAGCGTTTTGTGGGAGAAACATTTCATGAGAATTTGCATATTTATGATTAAGCAACTGACCTCCCAGCCCAGTGTTCCTTCAGTGGGCTGGTTTCAGTCATTATGCAAATGTCCTGTTTATAAGATTTGGAAAAACCTGCAGTCAGCTGAGACTGAAGAAGTCACTTGGATGAGTGACGAAACGTTTCTCCCACAAAACTCTACGTCCAGATGAACAGAATCAACTTTTGGAGACAGCAAAAAATAAATAAAATCAAAGATTCAATGGCACTAAGTTCAGTCGCTCTTAAATCTATTTTCCCGTTTGGCAGGAGTAGAGCAGGCAGAGATTTGCCCGGTGCCATAGCGGTCATGTCGGTGGGAGGATCCGGGGGTTTCTCTGTGAATTTCACATTCCTGTCGCGGCTTGCTAGGTGCTTGCTCAGATTTGAAGGTAAATTTTTCCCTGTAGAAAGAAGTTTTCTTCCCACGCAGACTGTACAGCGGACACTATAACGTTTTTGTCAACTAAAACTTAAAGAAATGTCAGTACATCCACGCTTTAAACGCTGCATGGCCGTACTCTCTCCAACACTCCACATTATCCATTTTCGATCTACACACAACTGTTGTTGCCACGGACGTCGCACATGCTTACGTCGTTGTCATGAGGCACTCTCACAAACAAAATCATGATGGTTTAGTAACGCAGTAACGCAGGGTGCTTACGGGAAAGTAACAGGAATCTAATTACAATAGTAATCCCTTACATCAGCGGTCCCCAACCACCACGGACCGGTTTATGCCCGACAATATTTTCATGGACTGGACTTTAAGGTGTCGCGGATAAATACAACAAAATAAAACTAGTACCGGTACTGAAAAAAAGAAGATTTATTCATAACACGTGTGAAAAGACCCAGGAAAACCAAGTTAACGATAAAAACGATAACAAAATAACGCTGAAAACCGATAAAAACCCTGAAAACCATACATTTCACACCTGAGCCTCAACTCTCGCGGCCCGGTACCAAACGACTCACGGACCGGTACCGGTTGGGGACCGCTGCCTTACATTACTTGTTACTTGAAAAAAGTAATTGGCTTACAGTAACATGTGACTAATGCGTTACTGCCCATCTCTGGTGGTGAACCTTCCCAGGAGTGACCAACCTACCAAAAATACTCCAAGAGCATCAATGGCTCATTCAGGAGGTCACAAAAAACGCAGAACATCTGAAGAACTGCCTCACTTGTCTCAGTTAAAGTCAGACTTCATGATTAAACCATAACATAGAGACTGGGAAAAAATGGCATCCACTGGAAAGTTCCAAGAAGAAAACCACTGCTGACCAAAAAGAACACAAAGGAGCATCTCAAAAAGCATCTTCATGATTCCCAAGACTTCTGGGAAATATTCGGTGGACTGACGAGACAAAAGCTGAACTTGTTGGAAGGCTTGATTCCTGTTACATCTGGGGCCCGTTCTTCGTACCTCGCTAAGTAGGTTAGCCGGATTAGATTGTTGACGATTTCGCGTGATCCTGGATCAGTCGGTTCCCCGAAGCTCATCCGGGACTTGCTGTCATAGCAACAGAGCCGTAAGCGTAAACCTGCTCGGGAGCAGGTTTACTTTATGTAAACAGGATTAGATCGCGGCCACGCAGGTATGTCCGCGTCATCATACGAAAGCAACAGCGATATTCCACCACTGTTTCACCATAAATAAATAACATCAATGTAACTAAAGACAATGCAGCACTTGATCCTTTTATTGATTTCACACAGGTCATTTCCTAAAAAAGGGAAATGTACTATTAACATTCTATTACATGTATGTGATTATTACAGATTTAATTCATATTTCAGAGTAGCAATTGTAAATTACTTCGTGTAATCAAGATGAGAGACCACGGCTATAAAAGCGAAGGTGGATTTGGGAAGCCTGTCGCAGCCATGTCCTGTCCGTATACGCGAGCCACCCATTGCGGAAGGTGCAAGATTGATAAGGAGAGTCCTCAGAATTCAGCGTATATTGCGGGATAGACAGGATCCTTTAGCTCAGCGCGACAGTGTGCTCATAGAGAGATATCGATTTTCCCGTGAGGGTATTATTCACTTAACCAACTTGTTGACGAGGGGGTGCAGGACCACCACCTGTCTTTTTTTGCTCTGCCCTTTTCTTGGTTGCTGTTATAAACAAACAGATTATTCCAGGGTCTCTTTCCAAGAGACTAAAAGCAATATAAGTGATAAATATTACCATTCTGTAGGATATTCTTATATTTCACTTTTACCTGTTCCCATGTTCTAGTGGGTCCTGTCGTGGCTCTAATGTGAAAGAGGATAAAATATAACATATTATAATATAATGTAATATAATATTGGATAATATAGTGTAATATAATAAATCTACCCTACCGCCTACTGGTGTTGGCCAGAGGGGCCGATGGCGCGATATGGCAGCCTGGCTTCTGTCAGTCTGCCCCAGGGCAGCTGTGGCTACAACTGTAGCTGCCTCCACCAGTGTGTGAATGTGAGAGTGACTGAATAGTGGCATTGTAAAGCGCTTTGGGTGCCTTGAAAAGCGCTATATCAATCCACTCCATTATTATTGTTATTATTAAATTACTTACGAGTTTAATTTGTCAGCAACTTCCTGCCAGCCCTCGCTCCTTGCTTTTGCAGCCTTTGCAGTGTTCCCTTGCGTTCTGATTAAACTCTGAAACTCCTGAAATCCCTCACTCAAGAGTTCTTGCTCTGCTGCCGAAAAATACCGAGCCGAGCGCGCTCCGTCGACATTTTCGCCGACCAATCAGAGGGTTGCCGATCAATGTTTCTACTATCGATGCGTGGCCCCTTTTACGACACCCAGTGATGTCACATTACTGCGTCCAGCTGTACTAATCGTCAACAGCAGGTGTGTTCGGGGAACCGGATTAGCGAGCTCACGGTTAGCGCGATGATTTGATCTTGGATGTGTCATTTGATCTTGGATGTAGTAAGCGACGTACGAAGAACGGGCCCCTGGAGTAAAACTAACTAACTAAACAAACTAACGTACGTTCCATAGTTGATGGAAATATGAGTTCTGTTCTCTATTCATGCCTTGAATCTGAAGAGCAGTTGGGTTATTGCAGCAGGGCAATGATCCAGACACACCATTAGTCAACCTCTGAATGGCCTAAAAAAAAAAAAAGCCCAAAAAACAAAAACGAAGGTTCAGGAGTGGCCTAGTCAAAGTGTGGACTTAAACCTGTTTGAGATGCTTTGGTATGACCTTAAACAGCCTGTTCATGATGAAAAATCCTCCAATGTGTCTGAATTAAAGTAATTCTGCAGAATAGAGTGGGCCAAAATTCCTCCACAGTGATGTGAAAGACTCACTGCCAGTTATCACAAATGCTTGATTACAGTTCTTGCTGCCAAGGGTGGCACAACCAGTTATTAGGTTTAGGGGGCAATTATTTTTTCCACACAAGGCCAGGTAGGTTTGGATAGTTTTTCTGCCTTAATAAACAAAATCATCATTTAAAAACAGAATTTTGTGTTTACTCAGGTTGTTTTTGCGTAATATTAAAATTTGATTGATGATGTGAAACATGCACGTTTCAGAAATAATCCCCGAAACTCTGACTTTCATTTTTCACTTGCAGAAACACAAAGAGAAGAAGAGAGTTTTCTAATTCAATGTAAGCTATGCAAAATTTTTAAAAAAAAGAGTTTTTAAATCTGCCCGACATCAAAGAGGTCAAATTCCAAGTAATGTCTCGCTTGTCGGTACAAATCACAGCACCTTTCTCCAAGTGCTGGAGCTTTAATCCTCTGCTCATCAAATTAAAAAGCGGCAGTGTGAAAAACTAAAAAAGTTAAGTGAAAACGTGAAAATGAATTTATATTTTTGAGATACAGGGTCATAGCTATAGCACCTAATCTGGATTTCTGGCAATGCAGCGGGAGCAGTAATCTGTCTCAAGAGAATTAACAACTAAGTGGGCACGACAAGGGTTCTTTTTTCTTAGATATCTTGAAATTACAGTTACTTTTCTTTTGTCATTTTAATGTGCAGGTGAACTGAGGTCCATTATTGGCTTTGTGCTGGGAGAACTATCGCATTGAAAAGAGGGAAGGAAGCCACTTCTGACTCCTGTGGCCCTCAAATGACACAAAAATTACAGTCATTCAAACCAATGGAGCTAAAGCTGTAATTGTGAAAATGTCACACACAGATATGGGGCCATCTTGCTTTCCTCCTTCCCCTTCATTGTTGTGTATTGGGAGGAATACCGGGACCACTTTACAAACATTACAGCTGTGGGCTGCAAGATAATTAAAGGGGAAAAAACATGCTGATTACTGTAGAGAAAAGGAAAGGGAAGTTTAAATGTTTTAAAGGGTTTTAAGGAGATTATGGAGTAAAGAATGAAGCCATTTCTAATCTCTCTAACCAAAGCCGTCCTCGGCCTGGCTGTAAATGCAAGCATCGATTTTTCAAGTGGCACTTCGAATTTAAAAGGCATGACAATGTCTCGCACCTCATTATATCACTGATTTACTCACTCCCTAAGTCGAACTATACTATCCACTTGCTGGCTGTCTTCTTGCCATTCTTCCTTGAAGACGAAACAGATGAGGTCAGAACCTTCACCTGGAGGGCCCCGAGTCCTCTGAGACAATCGTCTCGTGGTTTTCGAGTGAAAACCCAAGAGCCATTTGTCCTGCAAAGCTTCTTATTCATACTTCAGCTTCTGCCTAGGCTACACACACAGTCGCTCAGTTTCTTCTTTAGACTACAGCCATGCTGGCTGACGCTGTTCAAAGCTCTTTATGATGAAGTGACATGAAAACTGGCATCAACACCCCAGTCAATTTGGTGATTTATCTTACCCCCAATACTTTAGAAGCTATATTCCATTAGATTCAGTTGTACATTATACTTTAGTGCTAATTAACAAAGGTCAGCATGCTCTTATAAAAGTTTTTTGTGAAATCTACTCCTGTGTCTCAGGAGCTTTATTTAGCTGCTTCTCTTTTTAAAGGTTTGCTCGACTTTGCAGAGATGGAAGCAGCACCCACCCGTGCAGGATAAAAATTAATTCTCACATTCTTGAGTTTGTTGATTAATTCCACTCCAGAGGAATCTATAGACTGAATGTTGATGGTTTTTATAATAATGCAACATTATCCTGAAACAGTTGCTGTTTAGAAAAAAAACAGGATGAATGATGACCGTTGCATTTAATAGAGTTCTGCCCTTTTGGTAACAACCCAGAGCTGAAAAGCAGTTTTTACCATTTTCAGATAGCCTGTTGAAAAAAAAAAATGCAACTGAAGTGCTGTTTTTTACATGATGGCTTATGTAAAGCTGAGCCACACATCACTATAAATACACCCCATGCATACATAACCACAAGAGTGGCATTTATCTGTGGGTGGGAAATCTCATCTTTACCAACTTTTTCCATATTTCTAGAAGCGGAGTGCAAGTGGAAGGCGATTCTGCATAACAAAGATCAATATTATGGACATTTCAGTTTACTGCTTTAAACTTTTCACCTTCGTATCAGGCACAGACCGACTTCAATTGCTCTTTAGCTTTTGCTCCACGGTCTGGCAGTGGCCTTTACAGCAAAGCCAGCGAGTGATCATAAACGATCAAACAGAGTCAGTAAAACAAGATGGTTAATGTAACATTAAATGACTTTAAGCAAAGTTTTTAACTTTGCTAAAATTTCAAATCATCCCTAAAATAAACATACCTATTATCTCCGCAGAGAAATGTTCTCCACGCTGACTTGTAATTACACTAAATAATTGCTCTTAATGAAAAAACTAATAACTTTCCTATTTTAAGACCTCCGAATTCACATCCAAAATCAAAACCTCATCCCAATTTTCACCTCCGACGGCTTTCTAACAGCACTTGCTTTCCACTGAGTAACTTTTTTTTCCTCCACAGTTATCTGAACCAAATGTTTTTCTCGGCTGAGGCATCCAGGCATAAAGTACCTGCTGTAAAGGTTAACAGGAACAAAGCCCTTTTTCCTCACCCGCCTGCTCCTGCCTCTCCCTTCATTTCTGCCAGAAAAACAGGAAACCTGTTCAAACGAATCCCACATTTTAGAGTCCCTGACGCACGCAGGCAAATCAATGCACACACACACACACACACACACACACACACACACTGAACACCCATTTGTGATTTCCATTCGGGTTCTGCGGGTCGACCTACTGTCGTGTCCTTCTTGTCGTTCCAGCGTGTGATGAAGCTATTCTCTCTCTCCATCTGTTGCACCTGGTCTTCACTGACCTGTTGAAAAAGCATCACAAAACACACACACACACACACACACACACACACACACACACACACACACACACACACACACACACACACACACACACACACACACACACACACACACACACAAACACACGTCAATTCAGACTGAGCCAGAGAAAAGTTTCTAATCAGGTAAACCGCACTTGAGAAACATCATCTTGCTTTATAGAATCCTGCAGCCATTTTTGATGGTCATATTAATTTCAGCGCTTAAATGCGATACGTGGAGGAGCAGATTAAACCTGGGAAAGAGTGAGCTGCTCAGCTAACACTTCTAAAACCTCATTTTGAAAGAGAAAGTTGGCTGCGATGAGTGCTCGACACTGAATACTCTCTTCTTTCATAAAGCTCTGTGTGGGAAATGACTTTTTTTTCTCCAATCCAACTTTTTTTTTAAACATCATTATCATTTTCAGAGAACAATTTCCTTTGTTGGAGTTATACGAGTGGCAGCAAAGATTGGGGTTGAAAATAAAATCCAAACAAACTGGGAAACTCATCGCGTGTATGTGTGTGTGTTTAGGCCTGATAATGGGCGCCGTCGACAGAAGCCACCACAGAACTGGTGCTTTAATTGGCGAAGCGTCTCTCGTTTTATGGTCACACTGAGCGTATTCGGCGCTATTGGGCTCATGATTGGTTGGGCTTAATGGCTATTTGTCATGCGAATGATGGCGTCGCCAACCGATTTGGAGTGAATGAACCTCCTTTTACGTTAGAAAAAGAGGGATCCGGGCGTTCCGAAGGGAATTAACAGTCAGTCGGTGCTGCGTATCCCATAAGCCAGGCAGCTCTCCAAGGGTAACATTGATCCTGAGCTCCCCCCCCTCTTTCCCATCCACACATCAGCAAAGTCAAGCCTGTTGTGGAGATTTGGCAACAACACTTCAGCTCCCCAGATGGTTGTAAGAAAGTGTAAATAAAGTCATGCCTGCAGCTTGGTTTAGATATGCAATATGGTAATATCTGGATACTTTGTTTCGGTTTTTTTACTCAGCCATTGATTGTCTACACATTCATTACAGCTTCTATCCTGTGTTACAGGATGAATGATAAACACGTCTGACACTGACTGTGCGAAACATGACAGCGTTCGCAGGATAAGATCTATATTTTTCCGACTCTTCACCCAGTTTTCAAATGAAGGCCAGATTTTTATCCTTAAAAAAAAACAAAAACAGAAAACACCACGCTGCCTTCACGGTGTGGAGAATTCCCAAAATATAGGAATATCATGGGAATACACCCAGTTGGCAACCAGTTAATTGAAGTGCCTTACTGCAAAGAGAGGCGCCACACATGAGTTACACTCAAGTGTGACTCTAATTAATTGCATTATGTTGTCAATCTGTCTGCATTTATAAATTAGATGATAATTACTTGCAAACCTTGGCCAATATGTCTGAGAGTGACTGCTGTCGGTCCGAGTTGGACAACGGTTACCTGGAGCATGTTGGTCCAACTAGGCAACCTGGGTAATTACCCTCCAATCAAAAGTGTGTCATGGTAACTACTGTGTGAAGACATTCAATGCAATCACATGGAAACCACTGATATTTCTTAGTCGCAAGGAGGTCGCGGACAAGTTTTAACTTGAGAGACTGATTCATGTAAGATGCATCATATGAAATGTAAACTCCCGTGGGTTTGAAGCTCAGCTCAAAGCAAAGCAGGTCTAAAAAGTGAGGATGTCTTTGCTTCTTCTACAGTTCAAAGTCCTCTGCAATGTTTAAAAGTACAAACGATAAATTCTCTATATATATTAAACCACAAATACAAAGCTATTTATGTCATTTATTACCAGTGTCTGACTATTATTAATCTGCTAGGGTACCTTGTTGTTCATTTGAGGTATAAGAGGATCGTATGGAGGCATCTGCATTTCTTTATATTGTTTAACAAGCAGAAGTCCAGATTATAATCACGTGAGCCAGGCACGAAAGATAAACAGCACATTAACTTTAATCACAGTTAAAAGTTGTTTAACCCAACAACAGAAAACAAGAAACAAGAGAAAAAATGGCCGTTTAGTCCTAAAGATAGCATCAGATATATTGGTGATACCAGAAAGACTCCACACATATAGAAGAGAGCTTTACAAGGCTGGGCTCGTTTTTTACTTCGACCAAACATGTCCTGAACCACAGAGTCCACTGTTACTTTTCTGTTCTAGGTGACCTGTTTTTCCTTTATTAATATAATCTGTGCCACCTGTCTGTGCAGCGTACATTTGGCAATAACACAACGCGGCAATAACCTGAGTTGAATATTACTGAATGTACCAACCGTCTTGTTTTTGTTTTTTGGTTGTTTGTTTTTTTTATAACTTGTGCAATGTGTGTTTATGTGATAAAAACTGGATGTTATCTAAGGTACAAGAGGAAGATCCATGTCAAGCAGCTGAGCTCAGTCCAATCGGTTTTTCGTGGTTATCAACACAAAAGAAAAGAAAACCCCACAAGAACATTTCAGACTTACACTGAAGAGCGTAATGTAGTTGCTGATTAGGTCGTGGACCACACTAATTTCCTGTGTGGTTTGTCCTCGAGTCTGGAACAGGCAGGAGGAGAAAACGGAAGCCAGTTTTTCACTTGGCATGCGGTTCAGGTGGGAGCATTGCTGGATCCTGAATAACAGAGAGAAACATGCTTAGAAAATCCCTTAATGTACCCGCAGGTCGACACGAGTGGCTCATATCTTTTGCTGAATCGCTCTCGTGGCCTCTAAAGCCCACTCATACTACTCGCTGTGGCACGAGCACACAGAGAGCTGAATGAAACATCGGGCCTCGCTCCAAATTAAGCATCAAGTCAATTAAGTCTTCTCTAAACAATCTATATCAAAAGGAGCTAAATCTATCCACTGCAGGTTTCCAAGGGAAATCGAGTGAATGATACACGAAGACAGCAGTGTGCTTATATTTAAAAAACAACATAAGAGGTGGAAGAAGGGGTTTTTGTAGCTGCAGCACAGTATCAAAGTTGTGCAAGCTTTTTCTTTGGTTCTGTATCTTCTGTGTTGTTTGTCTCTGCATTTCCACTCCAGGTAAAACAAACAGTAAATCAGTAGTTTCAGTCCACAACGCGCGAGACGGCTGTAATTTATTACTAGAAATCTCCACAGTTCAAATTATCCAGAGGTGAAGAAGTAGAGAATTCAGCGGTGTAACCAACTGAGGGAAAAATATATGATTTTCATGAAAAGAAACAAAAAGCAGCGCACAGCCAGAAATAGCGCCGCTCGTTTTGTAGACCTCAGCTATGTGTTTGCTAATTGCCTGAGTCTTTAATAATGAGCCACACAATCTGTCTCAGTTGAAAAATGCCAGCGCTCGCTAGAAACAATATGGAATTGATTCATCGCTTTCAACCGAAGGACACTGTTACTTCACAAAAACAATCTTTTTCTTCTCAGCTTGGTTTGTTTTTCCCCCACAACAACTTTTCAGTGCATTCACTGTTCAGCAAACAGACTTAATTTGAAAGAATATTTAACAGTATTGGTCAGATGGAGGGAAAAAAAGCAAACAAAAAAAACGGGGGTCATTAGGGGAATAGAGGAAACAATGCAGCTAATCAGCAGGCGACAAGCAGCAACCAGAGGGCCGCTCGGGCCTCATGACCTTTGAACCGCTATGCTCGTTTTGTCTGTGATGCAGAGCGGCCTCTGCAGAGCCACACTTGTTTCATCGGACAACTTACAAATGCATAATATTGCAAAGTAGCTATCAAAGAATGGGTTTTTAATCCCAATTAGTGCCAACAAGTTGCTGCAAAAGTGGTCGAACTAATTAGGCTGGTTTTGAACTTTGCTGCAGTAAGTAAGAGAAAAACTTGTGCATCACGAAGATGCTGGGTCATGCAGATGTGACCCTGGTTCTCCTTTGACTTTACACTGCGTGAAGATGTTTTCGTGTCATATCCATCTGCTAACAACCAAAAGATGACTAACTGCTACATTGTGCTGCTGGCCCCAGGAGACAGAAGTTGATACCAGTGATAAAAAGTGAAACAATGGATGGCAAAACTTAAGTTGTCTGGCACTCAACTTTGCCTGTGTGTGCCGTGGGCATTTTTTGTTACTGATAACTCAAGGATCCAAATGTCATGTTTGTCTAAGTTCGGGACATTCTGCTCAGACAAAAATAATAATAATAATAATAAACTTTATTTATAAAGCACACTAAAAAACCAAGGGTATACCAAGGTGCTTGACAAAAATAAAATAGGAAAAGGGAGATGGGAGGGAAAAGAGAAAGGACCTGGCACGTATCAATTATAAAAACCTTGACAATCATAAGATATAAAAGTAGTTCACAAGCATAAAAAATGTACCAGCGCACACCAAGTGTTAACTAGGTGGAAAGGCAAGATTAAACAAATAAGTCTTAAGCCGTGATTTAAACAGTGGCATAGAGTCAGACGCCCGGATAGCGACAGGAAGGTTGTTCCATAAGACCGGGGCAGCTACAGCAAACGCGAGACTTCAGCCGAGAACGAGGTTGCTCCAGAAGAATTTGGGTAGCAGATCTAAGTGCTCTGACAGGTGTAACCTGAGAAGCTCATTGAGGTAGCTCGGCGCCAAGTTAAAAATCATCCTAACTGTTAACTAGTCATGATAAGTAAGCATGTTGCAAAACCTCTGCACTCTACATCAATCACAATAATTCAATTCAGTCATAGCGCTGAATGAAGCTTCCCACCCTCAAAAAAAACACAGTGCTAACTCTTTCATGAGCAAATCGCAATGTGTATATAAAAATCATAAAAACCAGCTTTATTTAATCATTTTATTCCTAACAGTTACTATATCTGTGTAAGCTGATGCTACGGCATTTGGACTGCACTTTGCAAAATATGTAAAATACATATAATCCAGAAAGCTATGAGTAATGTTTGAAAGCCAAATCTCAGCACTGACTAGCAACATTAGCTTGCTAACAAATAGGTTCATTTAGCTTTTAGCTGCTAACTAGCTGTGTGGTGATGCTCTGAAACAGCTAGATGTGCTACTTTTAAACGGCTAAGGCTATCTTCTTAGCATTCAGCACTGTTTTCCCTTCCACTGAACATAATTTTTTAGAGAATGAAAGTTTGTTTAAACACAAACATTTAAATAAAATTAGATTATAGCAGAAAAAATATATACCTCCCTGTGAAGTCTAAGCACAGGTAGGATAAATTTGGTTAGCTAATGCAGCTAATTAGCTTATGAGCTTTGCTGTTTTCCATGCATAAAAACAGCTACAAAAAACTACAGAGAAATAAGGAATCTGGCAAATGCTAGGATTTTCAACAGGTTTATCTGGTAGGCTGATATCCTTCCACTTATTTATGGTTATTAAAAAATAGTCCCTGGTCTCTCTCTCTCTGTCTGTGTCTCACCCACTCTGTCTGCACTGTGTAGGTACAGCAGTTTCCACTGCTCCATCTGTAGCACATAATTAGTGTGGATAGCGAGCATACATAAATAGAAGATGCATTTTAGAGTACAGGGTTAGTGGTTAGAAACCAGCTCTATCATCTTATTTACTGTGTTGTGTTATTTTTATTAACACAATGTTGTTTAAGTCGTCTTTGCGCCTCGGGTTTCGAGTTTTTAAAAACCCTTAAAGTTTCCCTCCCAGAATGTAAAAGTTGACCTTTGTAATAAAACAGCTTCACTAACACAAATGCTAAACATGTCAGAGCTCGATGCCTGTGATCTCGTGCGTTTTTACCTGTAAAGATGCTGCAGCAGGGCTTCAAGGGTTGACCTGTTTATCTTTGGCAAGCTCTCTATGAAAGCGGAGTACTTCTTCACTCTCTGCCTTTCGCTCTTCTCATCTACCGAACCAAGCAGAGAAGAAATATAATAAAATGAATAAACACAAGTACAAAAGCTTATGTTCAAACACATGCCACAAAAGGGTTTTTACAATATGTTTAAAATTACTCTGCAAATTCACACAGTTTAGCATGGTGGACTTGTGCATTTCTCTCTTTCCTACAACTCTGCAGACTTTATAGTGTTTGACATCCCACATGCCAGAAAGCTCACACACCCAGAGCTGACACCCAGTATGGATAGAGCTCCTTGGTCAGTAGTGCATCTTCTGCCTGAGACAAGAAGCTCTTCAGCGTGTCAGTCACATCCTGAAGTTGGTGCTCCTTCTCCCTCAGCTTCACATTACGGGCATCATGGGTGAACTCCTCCAGGAGGTGAGACACTCGACCAGGATTCCCAGGCCTCTGGTAGACTCCCTCCTGGCACAAACCTGGGTACAGTGTCAGAAGACAGCTGATTAATAAGAAATCGCCACCTTCCTTCTGCACATGTTCTATCCAAATGACAAATAGCTCTGCCGTGTAGCATCTGCAAGAGAAAATGACAGCATGTAGATTTTCTATATGACAGGATGCATTTATAGAAAAGTAAGCAGCCTTATGGACAGTGTGACTTGTAGGATTTAACAACGTTGCATAAGCACATTTGAATCTAAATTGCAGGTGGAATAAAATTGTCAGTGCAAGGTATATTAACCTTCTGTGCCATTTCACAGTCTCACTCAGAGTTAACTTTTATTCCAATCCCTCATTATACAGCACACTACTTACCGTGACACTGTAAAAGTCCACAGTTACCATACATTAACCAAGCCAGGACTCTGTATGATGCAGTTTCTAACTTTGTATGGAGCGTTCCTCTGATTAACAGCAGAGTGCAGTTGTGCTACATTTATTTTCCACACTTCTAAAACTGTTTTTTTAAAAGGGAAGAGATAGGATAATGGCAGCGCATTGCCAGACAACATTAGAAAGCATGAAACTCTCATCGCAACACAGTGCACTGGATGAATCAGCTGCTCAAGGGGAAATCATAATAATAGTAATGCAGAACTTTCTTTTTTCAAATTAAAGAAAAACAACAAACTCTTTTAGCTGAGAGATACAATGTAGCTCACCATACTGAGTGACAAAAGCAATGCAGCTGTCGACTATAATAGGAACACCGTTTTTAGTCAGCTGTTGGTCGCCGAGCGCATTGCCGTCTGTGCCAGCAGCCAGTTTGATAGCAGAGTGCCACACGGTGAAATCCATCTTGTTGAAGCCATGAATGTAAACTGTTCTATTTATATATATGTGAAAAAAGAGAGACAGAAACACAGTAATTACTGGTGAAGAATGCCATCCTGTGATTTGCCCGTACAACACGGCGCTTCCTATTCGATGACCTTAAGTTCATATATTTAGAAACGCGCTGCTAAGTCATTAAATTAACAACCGACATGATTAAAGGAATCCAAAGAGCTTCTACAGAACACACGTCTATAAACAACCGCTGGTTTCCCAGTAGGTTTGATCAAAAAAAAAAAGAAAGAAAGAAAGAAAAAAAACATACAAACAAACAGCAATTAAAGACAAAGTTTTATTGCACAACGCTAAAAGCGAGACTAAACTGGTTGGCTTGTGCGAGGCCTGCGATGCTATGTGCCATCTCACACCTTCTCTCTAACTGAGGCGAGGTTTTAATTACCTTGGATGGTTACAGTAGGTAAGGTGCATTTGGACTAACAAGACAAAAGGCTGAGTTGAAGCTAACAGGACCGCATAAAGCATATTGTTGCTGTATTGCTAATACAGTTCCAATTAGCACAGGCTTTTTTCCTCTCCCTCTCCCCCCCTTAGAGACATACCTTCCACACGCCACCATCAGCAGGACTTGGATCTTGTCCTCACCCTCAGTATGTGTGGAGACAGCTGGAGTGGGGTTAAAAAAAAACGCAACAAGGTTTAGAAAATGCAGGCATACATTCAAATGAGCAACATCTTTAGAATTATTTGATCTCACTCCAAAGCCTGAGAAAACTTTCGCCATGGAACTTGAGAGGTGATGCATTCATTCATCGGCTCTTAAGTATACATTTGCTGTTTAAATCAGTTAAATAACACCCTGCTAAAATATATCTAGACATATCTGACTGGGCTTTTCAAAGGTGTAGGTATACACTGGGAAAATGAGATAAGTGAGAAAACAGTGCAGTGATGGAAAATGCCAAATGCATTGGAGTTAATAGCGTTTCCTTGTTGTAATGGGAAACATGATTTCAGGCTGTGTGCGAGCGTCTGACGGCCGAGTTAAACAAGCGAGGGAAGTGGGGCGTAAACACTGGTTTCATTTGTCATCAAGGTTTACATAAATTTGGTTGAAATGCAACTAAACAAGATTGC
Source organism: Rhamphochromis sp. 'chilingali' (assembly GCF_963969265.1). Taxonomy (NCBI): domain Eukaryota; kingdom Metazoa; phylum Chordata; class Actinopteri; order Cichliformes; family Cichlidae; genus Rhamphochromis; species Rhamphochromis sp. 'chilingali'. The sequence continues at coordinate 33,330,103 of NC_137929.1, read as the reverse complement.
ACTGTGCGCAGTATTTAAGACATCAAATAAAAGACAGAAAGGAAAGGAAAACAGATACAAGGTTACTGGCATTCCTCTTTTGCAGAATCAATCTTTTGAAATCGGAATAAGAGTGTATGATCCACAGAAACTGGGCTCAGGGACTCGAGCGCTCTGCCATAATCTCTTCTGGGGCTTCAAACAGCTGCTTGGATCATAGCAACAATCACACGCAGCAGAGAAAGTACAAAAAAAGATATGAGGCTCTGCACAAATCTCCTAGCAACAACATCTGGCACTTTCATCACACTCGAGCACTGGTTGTGCTCACATATATAGACAGAAAGATACAAAATCGAAAAAAGAAGCAGGACTTCACCTTAAAGAACTGTTGAATTTTGGAGATTGGTCTGTACCTCAGTAGAAACACTTGCTATACAATTACATGCTTTGTTACAGAAGATTAAAAATCGGGGGGAAATGAGTGTTTTCGCTTCGTTTCTCCTCACAGAGACAAATCCTGTGTAGAAATCTAGTAAGTAACAGTAAAAATAGCAGCGCTGGCCCCAAACAGCCAATCAGATGGTCAAAATTTTGTGTGTAGTTGAAATTCAGTTTCTATAGTGTGGTGGTGGGCATATCTACTCATTACTAAAGTACAGATGGATATAAGAGTGTATTTGGTTTCTTCTTGGCTGACTGTATCCATAAAAAAGCTATCCTATACGTGTGCTATAGCTTGTAACAGCAGGGATGTGGCACTCAAAGTGTCCTGCATAGAAATATATAGGAGAATCCATAGTTTACCAACTTATTTAAATATTATTTACTTAAAACCACAGTTACTAAGGCCTAGACACCAGCTGGTGACCACCTAGAAAAATCTGATCACTAAACATATACATTGCCCAACCAATTGGTGGGTGGTTAGTGGGTGTCGCCATGGAAGATGCTAGCTTATCTGTAAAATAAAGTATAATGCAAACTGGAAACGGATAATTTTCGACACAAGTAAAACGTATTGCTGCTACCAAAACATTTGAAAAAGTGCAATTTCTCTATGGTAAATGAAGTGGTTCTTATATAGCGCTTTTCTACTCTGAGCACTCAAAGCGCTTTACACACCTTGCCTATGAAGGTAAATGTTCTCCGTTTCCTGTTTGCATTGTATTTTTCACTACTAGTTGGCAAGTAATTTGCGAGTGTTTGCAGACTAGCTGAGATCTTCCATGCAAACTATTGGTGACCGCGGCAACCTACTGAGGACCAAAAAAAATCACAAGGTTTTCAGTACAGCGCTGTGCACTTCTGTGTGACCAGTTTCATGCTAGCGACTGCAAGCAATCAGTCGCTAACTGGTCAGGAAATATACATGTTTACCAAGTGACCAGTCTCTACCAGGCCTGTGTTAAAAGGGCAGCAACCTCTGGCAATGACTCATTTTTCCCTAACTACCGGTTGTTGCCAGATGGTCCCCAACAAGACTAGTTCTCTGTGATTGAGGACTGAGGTACATGATTTGAGCCTGACCAATTTATCAGCAGGCTGCTGTTATTGCTATTACTTTCTATTGGCCAATTTGAAAGTGAAAGTTTTAAAAGTAAAGAGCTTCTGTTATGTGTTGATGTTGCATAGTTTGCCCACCGGAGGGCACTGTGTAACACATGTTTTTGGAACACCACAAACACGGTAAGCAGCAAAATCAGGCAAAGCATACACAAGTATATAAATAACATATACGTTTTATGAAAATCCATAGATACTTTGGAGTATTGGATTTTTAATTAATCAAAAATCAATCATTGTATTTATTTAGGACTCTGGTAGAATAAGCTAAGGGTGATGGACTGGTTGGCACACAATGTTAAGTTAATGCTGTGTACACAGAGGAGGAACATCATTTGGAAGATAAACACTTTCAAACTGCGTTTTGTGGGAAGGTTTTTGCATCCCAGTGACCTCTGAAATAAAACTTATGGCTCTCGCCTCATTGATTTAGGCAGGAGCTCGGTCCTAAAATAACTGTTCGATGGCAATAAGCTGGCTGCTGACGGGAAAGACGTGCTTCTACAAGGACTGCTGGTTACTTTAACTCAACTTTAGAGTGTCCTTCACACTTTGTTTCTCCAGGATTAAACAAACAAGATATAATCTATAAATTGGAAAGCTATACAAGTCGAGTTATATTGATTTTCTACCTTTTTCTACCCTTTGCTTTCAGTCGTGCTAAAACTAACCCCACTATTAATCTGGTTCAGTCAGACTCTCGGTACCCTGAGGGGAAAAAAATAAGAATTCCTATGTGTGTAGTTTATTCTTTGTGTGAAATATCCATAACTGTCATTACTTTAGAGTGACAAGAAAAAAACTTTTCAATTTCCTCTACTGAATATTTAACAGACTGATCAATAATCTGTACAGACACAATTCAATTTGTTGGCACAAGCGAGATAGACGACTGGTAAAAGCATTACACATCACAGTGTTATTTTGGCTAGCAAATCCTTTGTACTCGTATAGGCCTTTGTATGTTGAGCTAAACAGCAAAAACTATTAATCCCCAAAAGTCTCTCTTAACAAGTAATTTGCTTTTTATTTTCTTTGGCAGATTTTCAAGGGCGCAGTGTTTCATTCTGATCCAAGCAACAAAAGGGGAAAGCAAAGAACTTCAGAGACTGATATTGACTTGAGAGAGGTTTATTAACAGTGTTATCAGGTAAATGTAAAACACTTGTCATAGCCGTTTGAACAAACACACAGCAATCCTCTTTTATCCATCTTACAGCTCAGTTGGAAATGTTTTATTACTTAATATGTTTGTGTGATAAGGAACTAATTCTGCGGCCTTGTTCTCTCTTTAATTTGCGCTGAGCTTCCTGGAGGAAATTTTCATTAAGTTTTTGTTCACAAAATGTGAGCAATTTTAAATCCACATTTCCATTAGCGCATTTTGATTCCCCTTTTTATTTTTACAAGTATTATGTGATAAGCTCACAATATGACCGTCCCACCTCTGCAGGGCTTCGGGTCTGATTACACACGGTGGTGTTTTAGGAACTGAGCTGTCAGTAAATACAACTGGAAAGAAAGAAAGTGGATTGTTTTTATTTTTTCCCTGTACTTGCAACTCCTGCTGGTTGTCTATGGCATGGAAAGATACTGTAAATAAAAGTCTGTTTGTCAGACTATTTATATGTTTTAGAAAAATGACTCATCTCAGTCATACAATAAAAGATGAGCATAGCTATCATGAATCAGACTGTAGGATTGATAACACTGCATGCTTATTGGCTAATGACTTGCAATTGACAAGTTGGTAGCCACTGATCTCGACTTATCTTCTTTCTGACTCAAATACTGACCAACACTTAAAAATTAACTTTATGTTTTATTCAATATGAACTGTAAACGACTCAAATCATCAGGATCGTGTTTACTGAGCTCACTAAGCAAGAGAGTAGAGGGCCCTTTTTCCATATACTTCTATGCAGCCAAAAGGCTTTGCAACTAGAGTTGTCGCCCCCTGCTGACCATTAAAAAAATGCAGGTTTAAGGGACTTCCACAAGCTATATTCATCTTTTTTACTGTCTGTGTCTCAATCACTGTTATAGCATACAGATATTCATTTTGAAAAATATGGAACTATTTACAGTAGAGCTGGGCGATAGAACGATAACGATATGTATCGCGATATAACTTTTACTCGATAGAGAAATTAAGCTATCGCGATAGACCTCGCCGCTCTTGTCCTCTTAAAAAAAAAAAAAAGGTCAGCCGATCCAAATTCAGTAGCGCAGAGCCGAACCAATCACAGCCGCAGCGTCACGTCGCGTGACTTGTTACGTACAGCACAAGTGCCAAGCCGCACGTGTGTTTGTTTGGGAAGCAGCCAGCGCGTAATGGAGGAAATGAGTGTGCCGACTAGAAAAATCAACCGAGCGTGACCGAAGAGAAAACAGATGATGGTTCCAATGCCGGAGAGATTGTCGAACGGAAGAGCCATAGAAGTTCCATAGTGTGAAGGTATTTCGGCTATTTCAAGTCTGACAAAAAACAGAGTAGCGTGCACTGTAAATTGTGCCGAAAGCAAGTCTGGAAATACAATAAACTGGTGCATGCGTCACACTGTGCGCCACGTTATTGTTTCGGTGAAATGAATTTCTACAATACTGTTACTGTTAATTCTACTCTCTGCAGTGTTTAAATGCTTACATATACACACAGTTACTGTCCCTCCACACATACGACTCGGTTCTGCTTCTATGCCCCAGCTTTGTTTACTTTTTCCCACATTTCTGCACGGTTAGGAATCTAGCGCCACCTGCTGCTTTGGCATGTTCATAGCAGCGTTTTCCTTCATTTCTCCCTTTATGTGTGGACGGGATTATTTTGTAAAACGAAAACGGAAAATCTCAGTTTTCAAAAATACCCGTGTACGTGTGGACGTAGCCTCAGTCTCTGACTGGAAGCGCTAATTCGTCATTCGGCTTTTGTCAGACTAAAGTAACTGTTAAAACTGTTTGAAAAGCTCAGCTATACAACAAGGAGAGATTGAGAATTTCTTTTTAGTTCTCAGTTTATTTGATATTGACAAAAGTTAGTCAGTTTTGTCTGTTCTTCTGTAAAACAAACTAAGATTTATTTTTAGAATTAATATTTTGTTTCTAAGTGGAATTGACAATTTAGTCTGTTTCGTTTGTTCTATTTTGAAACTTAAACGCTTTAGCGGCTGCCTTTTGTGTAGTTTGCAATATTTGCCTTTATTTATCTGAAAAAGTCTCATGTTCCTTAAGTACATCTACCCTGTTGAACTTATTATGGGAAATAAATATTTAAAAACAAGCTGCTGATTATTTCACATTTTACTTGTGAGCAACGGCACATTTAAATCTTACAAATATAGTTATTTGGCTTATATCGTGATAGATATCGTTATCGCCTGAAATGAAAAAAACATATCGTGATATGAAAAAATCTCATATCGCCCAGCTCTAATTTACAGTAAAGACAATAAAGCGGGGTATTATTTGGGGTGTGGTTACTTTGTGATCGGCAGGTACCTACTGTGTGACTGTGCAATATGTATGATTTCTGTGTTTGGTTTACTTATCACACGTGATGGCCAGTTTCAATTTCTTCAGTCGATTTAAAGGTCACTTTTACTGGCTACTAAAAAAAAGGTTCACAATTTTATGACGCTTGTCACACCGGCAAAAAAGGTTTGCGATATCCCTGCAAGTAGGAAAACCAGTGGTCAACAAGCGATTGCACTCATTTGTGGTATTTGGCAGTTGCACAGGTTACTTGGTGGGAGGCAACCTGTCTCCAACCAATCACAGCCTGACTCAAACTGACTGCAATCACTTTCAGACAGATTAGCAAAGGTTTGCTAATATTTGAAGTCTAATTTATAAACACAAATAGATTTGCCAACACGTTGACAGCAACTTAGTCAGACTACACCGAGAAGTGCAAGTCGTCTGCAACTGGTCTCTTTGAAATGGCAGACCTGACTAACTTGTCTGCCAAGTGGTCGTAATCTGGTTATGTTCCTATAAAAACAAGACTGTGTCATGATGTTTTGGCACCATTTGTATCTTGTTATCTGTAAGCACCCTATAAGCAATCTTGTGTATATGTTATTACAAATTGAGCTCTAAAGTGCTACAAGAGGTTAAAGAAATTCCAGGGAGGACCTTCATCAATGTATCTGGAAAAGTGGACTTACATGGTATTCCCCATTTTCCATAACAGCACCTTCAAACTTACTGATACTGTTCAGAAAAATCAAATGACATATAACATATTAATGTAACGTTGTAGCATGTCATTAAGAGAAAAATTCTAGTCTAATCCGAATTGGCTATTTCTAACGTTAGCATCCATTTAAAGATGAATTATCAGCGACGTGTTAGCTGTGACCGGCGATTGTTACATATCTTAAAAATGAGTTTTTTAAAAATCTAATTTTGCCTTAAACAAACCTCATTGTGGACACATTTTAAATGTGACTGCCAAATATGCTGGACAGCAGTCTTGTGCTGATGCCTATCTCAAACTTTAGATGATTGAGCAGAGCAGTGGGATTAACTTCCTTTTTTTCTATTTAGGCCAGTGCCGATAGAGAAATCCACTGAGAAAAATCGCACTGAATGAGTTTAAACTTAATGTGCTTATCTTGTTTGAAAACCTTTCATTTCACAAAGTTCTGGGTGGGAAGGCTGATTTGTGCACCGTGACAGGTTAATGATTATCGAGCTCTATCTGTCATTTTCTCCTCATTTTACTTTGCTTCTTGTTATTTGTGCCGCAGATATCTTGACACAAGACATCACAAAAAGATCAATCTCCTCTCAAGTACACAGCTGAGCCCCCGGGAAGCCGTTTTAAGACGTATTGCACTCTCATTCTTTTGGGGATATGATTCTTTTTTGTTGCTGTTAACAAGTTACAAGTGCTTCATAGCCAAGAGAAATGAATACTGAATAACTAGCAAGGATCAATAAATCATTATGTTTAGTCATTGGGCTGAATAGAGAATAAATGACAGTCGAGGCAATTAAGAATAAGACGAATAAAAGACAAAAATTAAGGCTTGTGCTTTATCGTCAGTGGGAAATCTTTTTTAAATGCATTTTAGAGGTGACTGGAATGATTATAACTCTGGCAGCCAGATGCAAAAAAAAGAAAGAAAACATTCTCAGACATCACAGTTGCAAATAAAACTGATGCAGTCTGAGGTGAACCGTGCTGGAAACATGTTTTGTTTTTGTTTTTTTAATTGAAAAGTGTATTTATTTAATCCCCGAGTGTTACACAGGGGCACCTTTCATGCGGTGGTGTCACTGTAGAGAAAATAACAGTTAATCCCATGTCACAGACTGTGAATCCTAAAGGGATCCTTTCAGTGCTCCAGAACCTACCATCCCCTGACAAAACACAGTCCCTTCTGGCGCTAACGGCTCCCCGGCTGTGACAAATATGGTTTGAGAAAGCCGGGAATAAAAATGAACACCACTGCAGTTCTTTATCCCGCCCCAGGTGAGAAGATGGGGCGGCGCTCTGCGCGATTTGATCCATGTCGAGCTGTAAGTGGATTAAAAAGATCCATTGATTCTCCCCTCCTTCTGTTCGCACATCACACTGGTGCAATTCATTGAAATGTTCCAAAATCTTTATTATCTGCCAAACTATACGTGAACTTTTGAGCCTTCCACGCTGACTGGCAGCCACTCCGCACCGACTGTCCTTTAAATAACTTTGCCAATTTTGCCAGAAATGAGAACATATTGGCAAAATTCGTGTAAGTGGGCTGTGGGAACAGTGCTACCGTGACACCCTCATACTGTGAACATTATGTGGCTTTTTGAAAGCAATGAATTCTTCTTCTTCTAAAAAAAAAAAAAAAAAAGATCATGTTTTCATAAAAGATTTTGTTAGCAGCTCTGGGGAAGCCGAATCTCATCTGAATGACGATTGCCTGTCGATGCATTAGGTAATATTGACATTTACTGACCTCACTCTACCGGAGGAGCTTCTTATTCTCTCCTCTGCTCCTCCTCTCCGAGCTTGTCTTTTCTTTTTCTTCTTTTTCATATTATGGAAAACTAAGTTAGTCAGATAGAGGAGTGAGATTCAGCTGAAATGTGTAATGGTGTGAGAAGCTGAAATGTCTTTGCATCCTCCGACATCATTAAGTAGGTATAAATGCAAGCAGTAAGAGGGTGTTATGGATTGGTAGTTTTTTTGGAAATTACAGAGAGTATATGAAAATAGAGCGAATGCTACAAAGCCACAAATCTCAGCACATTCATCATGAAGTTACAGCAATTGACCACTTATTTATTGCCTATTAGAGGCCCACCAGAAGCTTTTTAAGGGATTGTTTGCTCATGTAGACTGTGGCAATTTAGGGAAAGCTGAGGTATACAGTTTGTGTTAACTAAGAGAGCAATATAACTTTTACTATTTAGGTTCAAATAAATTTTATGTGTACATAAATCAGTAATGGGTTTTCTTTTAAAGGCAGTCAGGATTAAAGTTTGGGGGTTTTATAGTAATTCAAATAAGTCCCACGATCCCCCTCAATTTTTCCTCTGCATGAGTTCCAGATTGCTGAAGTCCAGGGAAGATTTTGTCAGTGCCAACTGGGAGCACCTGGACCCTATGTTCCCAAACTGTAAAAATGTTGTTGCCACGTCTTTTTGTCTTTCACTCACCTGCCTGTCTGCTAGCATGCTAGTAGTCATACATGTCCATACCACTGATCCCACCAGTTTCCACATCTAATTAGATTTGCATTTAATGTAGCCAAGTTTTTTTTTAAAGTTACTTTGTTGAAATGCAAATAGTGTGCCAAGCCTTTTTGTTGCAGCCTTACGAGTTAGGCAGTGACAAACTGGGGGCTCGTCCGGGATTCAGACACGGGACCTCTCATGTTTAAACTGAGAATCATGTCTCTGTACTAATCCTATAAGCTAAACTTGCAGTCATGTAAAAAAGAAAGTTTTTCAAATGAATCTCTGCAGTCCTGTGAAAGACGTACACCCTATGATTCAATAGTTTGATGAGCCAGCTTTAACAGCAATAACTTAAAGTAATGGTTTTCTGTATGACTTCTTATCATTATTTCACATCAGTGTGGAGGAATTTTGTCTCACTCTTCTTTATGCTGCTTCAATTCAATGAGGTCTGCAGACATTTTTTATATACAGCTCTGCTAATGTATTCAGTATTTTAATCAGGCTGAGGTGTGGACATAAACTGGGCTATTGCAACACCTTTTTCAGCCATTCTTCTGCAGATCTGCAGTTGTGCTCGGGATCATTTCCCTGTTGCATGACCCAGTTTCAGTCAAGCTTAAGGTGTCAGACAGACAGCCTCACATCTGACTCTCGAATACTTTGGTAAACAGAGGAGTTTTTGTCCAACTCAAGGACTACAAGGTGCCCACGTCCTGTGTCTTTTCCTCTTAATTCCTATGGAAGCAGTAAGGGTGTATGTCATTTTGCACAGAACCGCACAGCAGTCCTGTGCATGTGACTCCCCCCCCCCCCTTCCCCACATGATTATACTTGTATAATGCATTTTGTCTAATGAGTTTTTCATATGATTGCTTTACATGGTGTCGTTACTGTTAGGTGGCTGAGTTGGTGAATTTAAATATATGAATTCAAGTATGTGTGCAACAATCTGAATCTTGAAAGCAGTACACACACAGTAGTGCACACTTGTACTTCTGTGCAGTAAATGTGTCTCAATTCAAAACTGGAGAAAAGACAGTAACCTTGCTATTGATGTAATGCATTTTTTAATATACTTGGATAAGATGATTCATGGTTATTTGTCAAAAAGGAGAAGTAAAGCCAAGACTTTCAGGAGCCAAACTATGTTATCATGGACAAAAAGTTATTAGAGCAAAGTTTCTTCAACAAGACAGGGAGGGTCTGTCTATTAAATTCAAGTTTGCTGGACTTTCAGTCCTGATTATGCACCACTGAACCTACGTTGAGTTACAATATCTAACTTCTTATCTGGCTAATGATACAGACGGCAACTTCACTGAGCTCCCAGCATGAGCACACAGTGAGAGGCAGGGGGGGAAAAAATGCTTACTGAGTTCTTGCAGTTGCTTGAGTTGAAGTACTTCCTCCTCTCCCTCCTCCTCTCCTGAGCTGAAGTGCAGGGAAGAGCCTTCCAGCATAAACCAGCCCATCCTCCAGTAGTACAGGTCGTGACCTTCTTTGTAGTGGAGTCTGCCAATCAGTTCACTCTCTTTCCGCACTAGTCCCTCAACTTTAGGTGGGATGAAGCACTGCGGATCCGATAAGTAAACAAAAAGGAGTCTTATTTATTAGGAATGTCTATAATTAAAAACACTGGCAGCGGCCAGTGCTACCCCTCAGCCTCCTAGTACTTGCATTGTTATTGCAAAATATTACATTGACAAGATTTTCTGAAAACTTGACCACTGACCTCTAACCTTTGGGTCAAGGTCACTGAGATTCAATATTTTCTGAGATTTTTAGTGGATACACCTGTGTTATCAGTTTCAAAATCCTAGGTGACGTCCCTGTCAAGAAAGATACATCCATGATATAAATTTGAAACTTCTATGTTGCTTTGATCTCGACTGCCCGGCAGGGTGACAACAACAGCCTATTTTATTGTTTTGTTTTTTTTTTAAAATGTGAAACTAATAGCACAGCTGAAGCCTCATTTTCCTTAAACAGACACCCGTAGACACATTCACTGCTATTCTTTAGACACTGTTCTGTAATTTAAGCAGGAACACTCAACTGTGCCTAGGTCTAAAAACGAATTGATTAAAGATGCTGTGTGTTGCAGTGTCCCTGATTGGGTTTCCTGGGAGTTGAGGATAAAACAGGGACAGGTTTGTGTAGTGTTGAATGATTCTGTCAGTACGTGAGGGAAGGGAAAGAGAGACTACATCTCTTAATGAAATAAGCAAAGGTAGGTTGAGGCTCACTGAAGACACAAAGAAAATAATTGTTTACGAGTGTCATTGTGCACTGTATCTGCAAACTGTGTCACCTTTGTTAGCGCCTGAATCCAGTCATGCTGCGTTTCCTGTGTTTCCGCTCCGAAAATCAGCAGTCGCTCCGTCTGCAGGTACAGCTCCACGGTAAACACAGCCCTGCCAGAGATGCACAGCTCACTATCAGATACGAGGAAATGAGAACGGCCTAACAGACACACACAGAAAAACAGAAAACGGCTAACGAAGCATCCAAATCTAGCTTCAGTTTTCACGCGACCAATACATACGTTAAATCCAGGCAGATCTGCTGGGCAGCTTTCCTGAAGCAGCTGAGAGTTGAGTGCCTTTCTAAAGGCCACTTCTGTTTTACATTCCTCTACCAGATTTGTTTAAGAGTGGCGAGTTTGTTTATTCACCACTCCTATGGTGCTCTGGCACACACGTTCATTAGTATTTAGCCTCTATAATGTTCTATATGTGGGATCTTTGCTGTGCTCTCAGTGTCTCAGAGTTGTTGCAGAGACACACTGCCAATGTACAGATACCGGCCATTTCTTTATATTTTGTTAGCTTTTCTATGCATGAATGATTCAAAGGTCAGTTTTAAGTGGCTTAAAATACAAAATAAAAAAATCATTCCTCTATAAGTGGTTAGGTACAAGGACCGGAGCAAAAATGGGTTAAAAGAAAAAAAAGGAGAAAGTTTTCATTAATTTCAATGCATTAATTTAACATTGCCTTGTGGTGCTGTAATTCATTAAACCACATATAAAATTTCATGTTCCTGTCTAACAAAGCGGTCAAACAGAAACTGGTACAAATAAATACATTCCTTCAAAGAACCATTACTAATTGCAAACTGCAAAAACCATTAAAGTTGTTTTACTGCAAACTGGAAATGATTATCAAAAATGTTCACTACAGCACAGTTCAAGCAGACTTTGGCTCATGTGTGGCCTCTGTATTTAGTGTTTTTCCCACCATTCTATACTTTTAATGCGAAACACACTTTATGAGGCGTTATCCCACCTCACGTGTTGACACAAATGCCATCGGCAATCTGTAAATAAAGCAACAACAAAGAAGCCCCCCCCCCCCCCCCCCCTCTCGTATATCACAATCACAAGACTTAATTGGATTTCACCCACCAAGCTCGAATGTCTACATTAAGAGGACAGCTTTTATAAAATTAGGAGCAGTCGGTTGTTTTAACAACATTTAATAACAATAAGATTCTTGTTGTGATCACTGTACAGGTCTTTGCTTAAATGTGTTGCAGAGCAGATCATCGGTGGATATTCACCTGCCTGAAAACATATTTGAGCATAAAAATTGAAGGTGTGCGTGCACCAAACACGTGAAATGAAAAAAAGGAAAAAGAGAAAAAGAATAGGCAGTATGCACTCATCCATCCCCACACTCGCAGGTAAAACCCTTGCTGTCTGCAACCCAAAGGCAACTATTAATCTTTGTTGGTCTTTCTCTTCCTGTTGTTTCTGCCTCCATCTCCCTCAGTGAAGGTGCACGGGTCAGAGTATCACTCGCTTAATGGTCGGTACATACTGGCGAGCAGTAGTTCCCTTTCTATTGGTGCGCTACAACGAGGGCAGCTCTAAATGCTACAGCGACGGCTGTTTAAGGTGGCGTGTCGCTGGGGTCACGGCAGCGCCAAGCTGCTCGCTTCTAAAACGTGTCAGGGGAACAGGAGAGACATGGGTGTTTGTGCGCTCTTTGCGTGACCTGGCCCGCCCCCTTTCCCTGCAATCCCCCCCTGCTGCCTCCGCGCTGGGAGGCTTGCAGGTGCTTGTTAGAAAGGGGGTCCTAGAGGGAGTGGGAGGGAGAGAGCGGCGGGGGCGGGGTTACCTTGATCCGCTGGGGAAAATTCCTTTGTAAAGAAAGGACAAGAGAGAGATGAGAGATGAACGCTGCATCATGAGAGTCCCAGAGGGACGGAGCGGCTGAGGGGGAAGAGGAGAGAAAGAAACAGGAAGCAAACTAGAAGGAAGGAGAGACAGAAAGGTGTTGAAATAATGATGTGAGCAAGAACATGAGCTATAAGAAGCAAACATGGGTCACTGTTTTGTGTTGTACATGGCATCAGTTTGAAACGGTTTGTCCCCTATGGACCACCTCACGGATAAACTTTATCTGCACAACAGCAAACTACATGTAGTTATCAAACTTTATGCCTTTAAAAAAAGTTGATGTGGACACCAGTTTGGTGGGAGAAGTCAGCTTAAGGCAGTAAGATGGTTTCTGCCTTTATTAAACGGTGATCAGAATTCGGTCCTGCCTGCCCTGGTACAGGGTGCAGCATTTGTTCTCATGGAGCAGAGAGCTCTGCAGGGATATTTCTGTCCTTGCTGTTGTTTAAATTTAAATTTAGTTTGAAAGTTTAGCTGTTGTGTAACTTTCAGGCAGGGAAAAAGAGTCACTAGGTTGGTTATGCACTGTAACAAAGGACAAAAAAAAATGATACAGATCACAATCACGCTGCAGCAGGCGAGCGACACACGAGGTAACAAGCACACGACAACAATAGAAACACTAATTTTAGTAAAGAGTTTACTTTGAAGTCACTCATTTTCCTCTGTCCTGTAGTGGGATTTATTCATAGACTGCGAGATGACGTAACTTTGAGATTTCTTAAAAAGGGACCTGTTATGGTTACTTCCAACTCTATATTCCTTTTTTTAGTATCTGTGAGAGCAGCTTTGCATGATTCACAGTTCAAAATAATCCTCGTCTGTCCCATACTGGGCCCTGCTACAGCTTAGTTAGTTCATCCAGCGTCATCTACTTTTAGGCCATTGTTTGAACAGCAACTGTGTGGCCTTTTTCTCCTCACAGCCTGTGCTGTGTACCTGAAATACCCATATTGGAGATATCTGCACACTCTGGCTGTTTCGTTATAGCAGTCTGGACCTGCCTCACAGGGATTCCTTGCACATACACCATGTTTAATATTGTAACCGTCTATTATTCTAGCAATATATACACATATATACCAGAAAAAAGTAGTTAGCCCTATGCCCTCACAGCAAGAAGGTCACGGGTTCAAATCCATTGCTCTGGCGTTTGCATGTTCTCCTCGTGTTTGCGCTCCTACCTCTCAAAGTACATACACTTGCACATGGGGTTAGGCTAATTGGTGATTCTAAATTGCCCAAATGGTTGTCTGTCTCTCTTACCTATCCCTGCGACAGGCTGGTGACCCGTCCACACTGCACCCACCTTCCCCCCCTATGACAGCTGCGATAGGTTCTAGACCCCCATGTGACCCTGAATTGGATTAGCAGAAGAAAATAAATGGACAGAAATAAGAAAATGAACACATAATGACATTTAGTCTCTTGCTTTGTGATGGTTAAAGTGCAACCAAAGAGGTGATTTGGTTAGTTTACACCTCAGAAGAGTCTGAAGTCTGTCTTTTTATGTGAGCCTGAGCCTGACCATCTAGTCTTAGTGACACATATCAGTCAGTTTTATCTGAATATAGATATGGAGATGTTCAAAATGTTGTCCTAGATGTACAGCTGTCTGTCTGGTCCCACCACGTTTCCACAAGAGAAATTAAGGCACCTATGATACAAATGATGCAATTGTTAGCAGCCCAAGAAACTTTATTGCACGCCACGCTGTGCAGGACGGATCTGATAAACTTGGGTATGACATCAAGTTTGATGTACATGGACATTAGAATGATAATTCCCAGCTATGTCCTCCTGCGTGGGGACAAAACAGTTTTATAACACGCTTCTGCCGCCATAAATCAGCTATATTTCTTCTTTGTCTTTGTTATTTTGCATGTTTTACCTCAATCTACTCTGTCTGGCTTTTGTTTTGTTCGCACAATGATGCCACTGCTGCAAAGACCACAGCATCACCCTAAAGTTTGACCGTCAGTTTCCTCCTAGGTCGACCAGATGAAACCAGACGGAACCGCTCTCCCTGTGCAGCTCTGGAGGCATATCCAAAGATATGATTCTTCCACACTTCTCATCTTTTTATCCGGGACTCTTTAAGTAAGAATTTCAGTTCTACTACTTTGCACAGATGAAAATCAAATAAGGAACCCTCAATTTTCACGCGCATGCTGCCACCTTATCACAGCAATCAAAAGAGCTCTCTGTCCTTTATTGCACATGTGAAAACTCCATGATTAAGGAAATATTTCACACATTACTGTAAAAAGCTGACCCTTCTTATTAGAGACCAGATTTTTAAATTGGTTCAATTCAATTTTCAAGTAGGCTTCAATTACACACGTGCGTGCTATTTTAAGTATAAAAAACTACTTGTTAAAATAGTTTTTTATACTAAGAGTGAGTTAAGAAACACTTCCTCACAGAGGAAACCTGCTGTACAAGACTTACCTGTGTTTTAAATGTGCACAAACTTATCTACATGTATTTTTGTAGTTTTTTAGTTTCTCCTCAATGCTTTCGTGTACCTCGGAAAAGTCTAAACTCCCTGCCCTACATAGAAACCCCATGTCACTTGCAAAGTCGAAGTCTAAGCTCTTCCAAAAAGCTTGCGTGCGAGAGGAGGACATGATAACGAACATGACAGATAATGAAACCGCACCAAAAAGCAGCTAAAAAGGACGAAAAAGAAGCAGTTCCAGGGCTTTTAGCTAAATCTGAAGGTTGGAATCGACTTACAAATATTCTTGTCAGAACAGGCAGATGAGTAAGAAAATAATTTTTAGGCAAGGAGAAAAAAAAAATCAACTTATCACCAGCTAACATACTCCCTTTGCATTAATTCCTTAGGAGTGGATTTCTAATATTCATAAACTTTAGCCAACGTATGTTTTGGGGCTGCGCTATAATTCACGGTGTCCTCTGCCACGGTGAAATTACCCAAATGCCATGTTTAATGGAAATGACACCTACGGTCTCCTGCAGCACGGTGATAGGCTGCTGGTGGGAGTGTGTCATCTGCATACATTAATATTCATGAGCGGCAGACATTGGAGAGGTGAGACGTCCCGGCTCTCTCCGTGCACGGGCATGCTGGGAACGCTGGAAGTTGCAGGATTGAGACGGAGCGAGGCAGAGCTTAATCTAGTGAAACGCACGGCCATTATGAGCGCCAGCGACGGAGAAATAATAGCTGTTGCCGAGGTCACGCCGTGACCTGTAACTGAGATTTATGTGCAGGGCTAAAAATGGTGCAAGTCGATGCTGCTTTGTAGAAAACTCACCAAACACACACACGCATGATTATCAGTGTAACCTGTCACGGCAGTGTGTGTGTGTGTGTCCAGATCATTAAAAAAGGTCAAAGTTTTAGCAAGCCAGATGTGTCTCTAATGGCTGTATACATAACATTTACAAATAAAAGCATTGTTTACTCTTCATAACATCTGCTGCTATCATTAAGGACTTGGCTTATGCTTTAATCATAAGCAGTTATCAGACTCCGAGCTCGGGAACAGGGGGACAGGCACATGAACGCACATACAGGATGCAGTGGGAGTGTGACGCACGTGAGCGGGGACGTATGGGGACATCTGCTGATTCTTTTTTTGAGTGTTTGTACCACTTCCACAAGAAATAAATAAATAAGTAAATAAAAGTTTGTTGTCAAAGCAACTTTTTTTTGCTGTTTTTTGTGGTGTAGCTGCATCATAATCTGACTGAGGAGTGCTGAACGCAATCGGGGTGAGGTGGAACGGTAACACGAACACAGGAAGTGGCAGTTAAAACTGCATCCCCACCAAAGTAAATAGTAAACATAGCGCTCATAAAGCCCTGATGGTTCTGTAAAACTGAATAATGCTCAGTCTGAGGTTATGCTAATGAGACACACGACGAGGGGAAAGAAACAGAGCAGAAGCCTGGATATACATCCACGTCAAGCAGGCTGTGGTGCTGCAATAGATGAATAACACGTGCGGTAAAAATTATTTTAACCAATAAAAGAAATAAATTATTCAAAATGCCTTTTGTGTATGTGTGACACGTGTGTCCTTAAAGCAGATTTAACAATCACATAAATTATGATTTAGTAGAGAGGATGCAAATGAAGCATTTCAAAGCAGTTTAACTGCAGGGTTGTGCTGCGTATGCTTATGTACGAGGGATGTGCATGAATAAGAGTAAATTTAAATGTTGAGTGTTTATGAAAGCCTTATTACCTTGTTGATCTCCTGCAAAGTGTAATTTATGTGCGGTCCCCACATACTGGATTTAAATTAATGTTAAATGCTCGACATTAATAGCACAGCAGGGAAAGCTGTGAATATCTGGTATGACCAGGATGGGATGCGTGACTTGCAGAGGTGTCCCTGGCTCTAAATAATGGCACACAATAAAGACGGATTGGTGTGAAACATCGCAACAACTCTGAAGGTCATCGAAGGTTCGTAGAGATGCGCAAAGCCAGAAAAAGCTACAAACGCCTTTATGAAGACCAAAGTTTAAACCAACCCACAAAAACACAAATCATCTATAAGAAAATAGCTGGCATCATGCAAAGATCACACCAAGTGCAGAACGTTCAATCCTGAAAGTGGGCCAAGTGTAGAAACACAACATCTCTGCAGAAATCTCTAAATCTGCGTTTGTAGCTCCACTGTTAGAAAACACTGAATAAAAGTGATGCTAATGGAAGCATTGTCCCCCTCTGATATCTCAATTTGTTTCAAGTTGAAGGTTTAGGCAAAAATTTATAATGTTTTGTCTGAAAGCGGGGGGAAAAAACCCTGAAAAATGTAATTACAGCACGGGATAGAGCACAAGTAGAGGGCGCATCAAGGTTTGGGCTTTGCTTCACTACCTCGGAGCCTGGATAGATTCACTGAGGGAATGATAAATCCAAAATTGTACGAGGTGATTTTAAGGAAGAGTTTCATGGCAAAACTTAGAGGTTGGCTAATTTAGTAAGACAATGAGCCAATAAGAGCGAGGTTTAAAGAACTGTTACACTCTCATGGGCTACTATTGGACATGTGATGGTGTTTGTTGCTGCTCTGGGAGGTTTGAGGTTATTTAAGAGTTCTCTCTGGACAGCTCATATTGTGAGTTTAAAAAAATATCAATATGTTTAAGAAATACATTAAAAAAAACAAATGCTGGCACTGTCTTACACCCATATTAAAATAACAGCAGTAAAATAAGTTTGATGTTCATTTGAAAAGAATCAGTTCAAGCTTAGGGGAACACAAAAAGTTTTGAAATCTAGTCCGTGATTTGGACTGAAGTAATTTCCTGAAGCCTTTAGATTTTCTTCTTCATGTACTCACTTTCACTAATTAGTTGATTTGTGTGTGCATTCATACCCAGCTCCAGTCATCGTCTCTGTGTGGTTGACAGCCAGGCTAATGACTTCGGTGGCGTCCACCCTGCCAATGGCTGAAGGGCTTCGCTCGCTCTCATAGTAACTCAGGAAGCCGCCTTCCAAAGTACACCAACGGCGTGCCATGTCTGAAATTCACACATACACAGAAAGCAGCATTACAAATACTGTGTATAAGGACCGGCCACTTACGAACTTAGTCATCCATTGGTGCATTCCAATGATAGAAAAAAGGACGTAAGAAAGCTTCTGAAACTACTAATTAAACACTAGTTGAAACTTGTATTAAAGTGGTGACTGATAAAAACGCTGCTCTTTTGCTGCCGGAGTTCGCTTTGTTTTCAGCCTTTTGGTTGCTGTGGAAAAACGTGTACTACCTTCCCGGTTGGGGAGTGGTTACTGGAGGTTGCTGGCAGTCAGAATCAGAATCAGAAAAAGACAAACTTTATGAATCCCAGAGGGAAATGGAGTCAACTGGTAAAGTGAGTCGCAAAGATTGTTCTGGTGCTAGTGGATTGTTGCAGTCGCTGTTGCTTTGCGCTGAAAATACCAACTTATCTGCAAAAGCCTTGGTAACTACAAGCAGTGACAGTTTGCCTTCAAAGTTAAAGATATAGCTTACCGGCACAACTTTTCCTTTTAAGGCAAACAGTTGCCACTTCACGTTTCAGTACCATTCAGGAGTTGGTTAGCAAGGTTTTGCAGACAAGCTGGTGAACACAAGCAACAGTTTTCTGTGCCACACCATGTAACTTTTTGCAGTCAACTGCACCTACCGGCAGCAAGCAGCCTCCTGCAACCACTCGCCAACTGGTCAGGGAACGCACATTTTTCCCTAGCGACCAGTGGTTACCATGCGGTTGGCTGGGGCCTTAGCTATTTTATCATATACTGTTAAGGGGTTTGTCTGCATATACATTACAATATTCTGATCTATGCCTGATGCTTTTAACTGTTGCTCATCCATCACTACCTAAACTAAATAATGAGCTTCTAGGTGGGACCGTGTAATGTTTCTGAACAGTCACCATTGCTGTGGCCACAACAGTATGATCTTCATGAGCCAGTTCATGGTGCCAGCGGTGTTAATGCAAACAACCTGATGAAACAGTCATCATTGACAAAACTTCCCCCAACTGTGCACTTGCTGCTATAAGTCACATGCCTGATGTGAAAAAGTTATACTGACTATTGACTTCACCTGATCAATAGTCAGGTGAGCTCAGCAGTCAACTGACTATTGATCAGGTCCCAAAGCAGGAAAGGCCCTCACCAAGACTGAAGATTGAAAAATTCAACATCATAAACACATTAAGTCTTTATTGTTGGCTGAATAATGTATTTATCTGTTTATTTTTTGTATATAAATATGATTAGAGCTGAAATCAATCAACATCATTCACTGAGTTTGAGAAACACTGCGGTGCTTTACTTAACTTGCTAAAGTTTTACAGTGATTTTACTTTATGTTACAAAAGTAGGCTAACATGTTAAAAATGACTTATTTAATTAATTTACTTTCACTTTGAAATACAGTAATTAAATCACTCTATAGTGGTAAGGCTTTTCCCGCTTTATCTCAGTAAATAATAAAGACCTGGAAAACATGGTATTACAAAGGTACGGGGACCACGTCTTTGTCCACCTGAGGTTTGCTAGCACTGGCCATTTGGTAGCCAATGGATGCTTCTGATCCAAGCAAACAAAGTAAGAGGATGAATGTGTTTGTTTAATAACAAAAAACACACACACAATATGCATAACACAACTGTACTTATAACAATATAATCTTCATTATCTTTGGAGATATATTTCACACACAAACTTGATTCCACCTTGAGATAAATGTGTAGCTTGGACTCTTATTTGACCTCAATATGTTTATTATCTCTACTGTAAAATGTACATTTGCATTTTGATAGAACTGGATAAACTGTCTATTGTTTGTAAAGTCAGAAAAAGCCATTAATTAGAGGCAGTAATCTGAGTGATTGGCTTCGGGACAATTAGCACCACTCGAACCTTATTTAACTCAGCTAATGACTCTCTGCAAGCCGAAACAACACTTTCAAAAAAACTGTTTAAAAGTTCAGAGATTAGACGTTATTGCAGTTTTCACAGACAAACTGCAGCAGATGAGTAAATGTCACATGTCGCCTGCATACGCTCTCTTTGTGTGCAATTAACTCATAAACCAAACTAGTCAGATAATGGTACCACACCACCTACAAGTGGATATCCTTACACCATCATCTGATGTGCATGTTGTGGTTGTCAGCACACATGCCCCACCCACCTGCTGATCAGACCTTCTGTTTTTGGGAGGCAGCCAATAAGAAGAAAGTTAAGTTAAAGGAGCCTGAAGTGGCTTTTTTCAGGCACTGGAGGAACTGAGCAGCTGCACCAAGACCCAGTAATACTGTGATTCAAGCAAAGCTATTCTGCTCAAGTTAAATAAATCGTCTTCCTGCTGCTCTCCTTAGGGGTCACCTCAGAGGATCACCTGCCTCCGTCTCATCCTACCCTTGTGTCACACCAACCCTCTGCATGTCCTCCTTCCCTACATCCATGAGAGTCCTCTGTGGTTAAAGCACAACATTTTAAAAAGCCTTTCAGAAATGATGTAAGTTGAGTCCAAATTGGGCAGAAAGACTGTGGTCTCCATTTTTAAATGATCAAAAGTAGTTCTGGCATGGCGTGAGGAACATCTCACTGTTCAAAGCCAGATCTGCGTCCACGTGGCAGTTATTTAAGAAGACCGCACGTCAGTTTCAATAAAATATAATATACACAGCATGTGAGGGCATACGCACAAACGCATGCACGCAAAGATGTACACACTCTCAAAATTAGAACTGTTAAGAGACTCCAAGCAGCAAGCAGATTTCAATCAACAAACATGATCTCAGAGGAAAAGCTGGAAAACACACACAACATTGTCTTTCATGACTGTCTGACTGTGCGATTTACATAGCCAATGAGCATGAAGTTCATGAAAACATACCTAATTTTGGATTTTCAAAGTCACCGTGCCATCTGCTTTTTTGTTCCGCAACAAACATACACACTCACTCACACACACGCACGCACACACAAACAGCTTCCCACCCCACACCCCCTGTCGCTTGCGACTCCAAAGTTTCCACTGTATTCATCTCATGAATATGCTAATTGTGCATTCCACTGCCAACTGTGTGTGATGTTTCTGAAGGAACAGATATAGTTCCAATAAAAAGGAAGTGTCTACAACTGGCTGTTAAAAGAAAAAGGATGTGATAAGCATGGGAAAAGGAGGATGTCAGTTTTGCTCTATTCACCCTTGCACTGCCTCTCTTTGTGGCTCTTTCTGACTTTTCTTTGTGTCTTTTGTCTAAGAAAAAAAACTATTTGGACACAATTCTGTAAACAGCTTTAAAAATGCAGTGACTAATACCTAACTGCTTGCTGTGGCATTAAAAAAATACTTTTCTTTTGACCCCACTTCACTTCCAAGAAAAGAGTTATTCCAACAGCTAAAGATTCATCATCTCCATTTGAAAGCGACCAATTTCTATTTGTATGTAGGACACACACACACACACACACACACACACACACACACACACACACACACACACACACACACACACACACACACACACGTATATACATATACAGAGACACATACAGAGGGAGAGGCTGGAAGGACAGAGAGAAACAGAGACACTGGCCATTACCAGTCCAATCTATCTGACAGGACACAGTGTTGTCTTGGTGACGGAAAAGATTGCCATGCACTTCACTTTCGCTTCAAATGTGTCCCTGAATCACTAAGGTTTTGCAGAAAATGTCATGTCCATCATTTCTTAACAGAGAATAGCTAAGTCGTTGTTTCGTGCTACACTGCCTCTGTAATTTCGCCCTTCCTTCTCTCTGTCCTGTCCCTTATAGCTTATTAGCCGAAAAGTTTCCTTTGTACCACGTGAAACCTTTAGCACAATCATCCTCTTAAAAGGCACACTTGTTTTCTGAACTGAAGTCAGGTGCCATCATGAGCTCGCAGGAACGTGGCATGTTGGTAATTTTTTTTTTTTAAGTGTCTTTGTAATGGTTCATGTGGTGGTTATGTGGGAGTTTAGGTCATGTATGGACGAAAGTACTACTAAACATGGCACGCAGTACTGTGCTGCTCTTATAAATCATACTGCTCAGTAAGTTAATGTTGTTATCTGTAAGATATATGTATAAAATATACCCAGGAGGATCTGGTGTTGTTTAAAAGGCAAAGGTGGTACCTATTTGGTGCTGTCACGGTTCAGTTTACTGCATTTTACATGAGGCTAACTAATAAATAAACAAGTTTTCATGGCATTATTTTTTAAATCACCCTCACTTCACTTTTGCCCCCTGGAACTTTGTTGAACAGGCTGAACTCTCATGAATTTGCAGATTCCCGTCAAATTTTACGCCACAATCACCAGGCTGACATTTGGGGTTCACATTCAATGTCTCGACATCTGCTGAATGTCGTTCAGTCCAATTACAAATTTAGTGCAGACGTTCAGGTTTTGTTTTGTTTTTTTTGGTTAAATGTCTTTACGAAGGAAAAACTTCAAATTGTCAAAACAAAAAAAAATTGATCATCAAACAAGAAATGGGTTTGTTTGTTTTTTTAAATCTTCTTTGTGTTGCAGGCTTAACGGACAAGGTTACAGGAGGAGATGCTGACATGTGAAAACCAGTAAAAGAATGGCATATCTCTTCCATATAGGAATTGCTCCTAAACCTGGGAATCTGGGCCTCGACAGAGGGTAAGCGTTCACGTGGACACTCCATACAGCACCTTGAACGTCTTAAATATCCTCTCATTTCTCTAGATTTTGCTTCCTCGGAGTCAGACTTTGTTGTAATTTTTGAACATGGTCTACAGTAAGAGTTCTTTAGGCTTTCTGAAGGTTTTTAAAGTTTCAGCTCCTTTTTCACTCAGTCTTGCTTAACACTGACCTGTGAATCATTCAAGCATAAAACAACTCATAACTCAAGGGATGAACTGGCATTGTGTCTACACACAACAGACGATTTAGGCACTATGTTACTAGCAGTCTGTTGCAAAAACACATGGAATAGAATCGCCCTTTATTTTCATTGTGCAAGTATAATTCCCACATTCGTATTTCTTTAGATGAATTTATGAAAATACTACAGATAACAGTTTGAGAGGCATAAAACGGTATTTTGCATTAAGAAGGGATTGCAAAAGAGCTGTTTGTGAAAACTTGACATATCTCAGCATGGCGTGCTGTGTCACCTCCAAGTGGAAGACAAAAGCAGAAGTCCAAAGCCTAAAACCAATCTTCAGCAGTTGAATAGTATCTGAAAGTCATGTCCTTAAGAAATAGGAAAATATTCGAGCAAAGACCTGACACAGGACGTGAGACAGGCATCTGGCCCCTCGGTTGATTCGTCTACTGTTCACTGAAGCCTCATCAGAACGGGTCTCAGTGGAAGGCTGGCTGTCAAGAAGCCATTGTTAAAGAAGGGAAACAGGGAGAGGTATGCCTGAGGTATGCCAAGCTATATAAAACGTGTGCCGAAAATCAGCAGCAACAGGTCTGATAGAGGTATGAAACCAAATTTTAAACTTTAGTTTAGATCATATTTATATGTACAGAGGAGGTCAGCAGAGCTGTACAACAGTAAGCACCTACAGCCATCTGTAAAACACGGTGGAGGCTCTGTCACGGTTGGCCTGCGTGTAAGCCACTGGCGTTGGAGATCTTGTCAAAATTGATGGAAATATGAACACAGAAAAGTACATTCAGCATAGCTGGATAGAAAAACATAAAATAAATACGATTTTTGAAAGTCCTTCAAACTTTCTTGTAAGAAATGACACGAAAGCTTGCATAAGAGCTCAGGCTGTGTTGAAGCTCATCGACAAGCTCGTTTGAATTGTACAAATTCTAGTTTCCCTTATATGATATATTTACATATGCACATTTCCCAAGAAATTGCTGCACAAATTTCCCATTTTGGTGAGAATATAAAGAGATGATGGGTCGCTCAAGACACAAACACAGTACTATAAAGTATAAGAAACTGCGTGCGATTAGAAATTTACAGCTGCCATAAGGTGTGTTTACCCATTTTTCCATAACTAATGCATATATATTTTATACTATTCATTTGGTATTGCTGCAGATGTCTCATTATAATCCCCCATAACAACTACACATTTAAAACATATTAAACTGACAACAGGCAGCCATCAAGGCATGATAACAAAGTAAATGTTGGTTGTGCAATGAATTGGCTATAGAATAATGACAAAATGAGTGTTTGGATTGGTTGCTTAAAGCCTTGTTTTCACTATGCAATTCTAGCTAATCTTCCAGGAAAATGAAAACTTGATCTGGGCAGCCAAAACAATCAAATAATAGTGGTTTTATTTTACTCCTGTAGCTGAAATAGTAGACCGTGAGTAACAGTTGTAAGTTGGAAATTTTGCTGTTGGAGGTGCAGAAAGAAACGTGGTGCAATATGAAAATTCAAACTCAAAATGGTGAGCTTTTTTTGTTTAAAATAACTCTTAGATATTGATTTTTATTGAAGGTTAACATGCCGGAGAGGTCCAAAACCTCTCATCAAGGTCATAAAAAGTTACAATGCCTTTGAAATATGCAAACGAGCAGACCTGGATATTAGGAATATTAATGGATATCATTGCGACGCTGCCATTTGTGGCATCTAGATCCAATCTCCCTGAACAGACATGTTCAAAACCTTCCATCTATGCCGAGGACACAAAGAAAACATTTTTAATTTCCTCTTCGTCCAAGGACAAAGACACTAAAAGTCCCACTGTGAATCCAGGAAGCAAATTGCTGTGGGATCCTGAGTCTAATCAGAGTGGACACATGAGTGGGCTCCCTACTCTACCACTTTTAGAAGAATTATCCTAATAATGGGCAGCAAAACCACAGGTACAGATTCTCACATACAGCCTTAACACGTCGAGGAGATCGTAGAAAGGGGGGCAGCCACAAGGTGTCACAAGTCAAGAATTAAAAAAATCTAATTGGAGACATCAGTACTGATCTTCTTCGGGCTTGAATTGGGAATGAATGTTTGATTTGATGGATTATGGATAAGACAGAAGACACACAAAGTAGACGAATGTCTATAAAACCAGGCAAGGAAGTTGTACTCTAGATGCAGGACATGTGATGCTGCCATTTCAGTGCCATACTGGCATGGTCTCTGTAAATAACTACAATGAGTTTCAATCACTTGAATGCAACTGTGTTAAAAATGTGTGGCACAAGTTACTTCCTAACACAGCAGTGAATGCCTTTGGATCCCTTGAAGATATTCCCCCAGGAAACTAGCTTTATCAAATATCTGCACATCACCCAATCATGTGCATCTATCTTCCCTCTTTGTTTGTGGTTCGGCATTTCCTTAGCGGGTGGGATACCACTAGCTTCTACACAAGCACCAGCGCAATAGCAGGAACAATGGTGCTTGATTTACAATCAAGCAGCTGCGTCCATTGCCAGCTGTTCCCCACACACAGCAACGGCCCTGCGGCCCAGCCGTTCTCCGCAGGAGTCCACAACCAGCCGCCAGAGACAACGCCTAGCGGAAGCCAAGCGTGGTACAAGCCTGCACCCGCTAAATTGGGCCAATTAGCTTATACACTAAAAGCTCTCCCCGCATAGTGTTTTCCAGAGGAAATCTACTATGTGGAACCTCAGTTTCTCCTTTTGCTGCTCCTTTTCCCTTCACCTCCTCTCTCACTACAGCAATTTGTGAAATGTGCTAAATGCTCCAAGAGCGCACGATGAGCAGGCTGATTAGACAAATCAGCCAGTCAATGTGGCATTTAAACTGTCTTATTGTTCATTGACTGAATGGGCCGCATTTAAAGAATAACAAGTTTACTCAAAAGTTTTAACTCTGAATGTGTATCAAGTTTTATTTTTAACCGCGCTCGCCCAGATTTACTCAAAAAGTCCCCCGAAACTTTTTATCGACGCGGCGCAGGCACCCATTTCAGTATGCATCGAAATAGCCGGCTGTGCCCCTCTTCCACTGAATCAACCTCTTCCCTCGCTCACTCTCCCACCTCTACCCCTTCCACCAATCTTCTGTCTATCTTGCCATCAGACTAAAATATCTGTGATGAAGACATCTGCTGGACAGCTTGTCAGGGGGGCTGGAAATGGAAATCGAGAAACTGAAGGGATCTGAACGATCTGTCTGTGCCAGAATTACAGCCCACTTCATTACAGGGAGGAATGGACAGATATGGCATAAGATAAAGGGAAAAAAATACACACTATCTGCCATGTATTTCTGGCTTTAGCAACAGCACTGCTTACTCATTTAGGCAGGAGGCGCGGTTACATAAACACAGACACCCCAAAAAGTACATTAGATTAAGACAAATTGTTTCAATGGGCTTTGTCTAGTGCTCGTGAAATAAAAACAGAGCAGTATAAATGTGACTACTTAGAAATTGTAATTATTTAAGCAGTCTTTGAAAGCAAATTTTTACCATAAACCACAAAGAAGATTTGGTTCACTATCAAAAACCCGACTCTAACTTTGTAGCTGCAAGTAACTGAATTGTCCACACAGATTTCTGTCCTCAGTAAAATGTAATTCCACATCTGTCTCTTCTCTCTTCTCTTCTGAGCTAGTGTTGCTGGGGAAAGGGAAAAAAACAGAGCACTGCTGATGAGGGAAAAGACAAAACTAATCAAACAAAATTGAGGATGCCATTTCCTTGCTGCCACTCACCATTTCAGACACTAACTGTCTCGCTTTCCCCTCAAAGGACTCACACGAGCGCACACGGAGAAGTGCACGCTGTTCAGTGTGGGAGTAGCATGAGTCACCGCTCGGCCCGTTTGAAGGGGGAGGACTTAATTGACGCTGGAATCAACTGTACAAACCGGATATGAAGCCGAGCTCAAACACAACAGGAAGCGGGAGGTAAAGTGGTGCCACGCTGCCAAGGACGGTGGAGCGCTGTTAAATTAAACAAGGAAATTTGTTTTTCTAACCCTAATCTATATTAGCAGCAGTGTCTTGACTTAACATGCTGCCAAATGCAAAGCAGGCGTTGTATTTTATTTCATTACTGTGGGCCAGCACACTGGTCCTCGCCCCCCAGCCACCTTTTCAAAGGCATTACCAAAACTGCTTGCCAAATTAATTTACACATACTAGTTCCCATCAGTGGAAGCACAACAGCTCACTAGAGCTCTCTCCAAGCCAAAAAAAGAAGGTGAAGTTTAAGACACTGTGGCAGAGTGCTTTTATTAAGCCATGAGCACAAGCTACTGTATGAAGTATTAAGGACTTTGGTGCATCTATAGACCATCAAACCATTAGCCTGCGAGCAAAAGACATCCAGGAGAGCACATTCAAAAATACCTCACCCCTCTGCGCTCGCAAAGTCCTGACAGCGTTTCCTTGTGATTGAAGAAGTTGGAACACACCGAGTTTTGAACCCAACCCCTCTGAATTTTTCAGCAGCTGCAGTTAAAGCACCATTAAAGCACAAAAGCCGTGTCTGCGTGGTTTTCTATAATTGATGAAATAACAAGGTATTTATTGGAGGAAATATCACAAGCACTTATCTGAGGAGATGGCGCGGCGACTGCAAGTGGTATAAAATGCACGACAGTGACCAACAAAAATGGGCACCTGTAGTACTCTGTCTGAAACACCCGCTGTATGTGGAACAACAACCCATGTACTCACGTTCCATCTCGGCTTTTATATTAGGATACAAGATGGTAAATGGAGTGGTAACTATATAGTATTTTTCTACACTAACAGAGCACTCAAAGCGCTTTTTTTACTACAAGCCTCCTTCACTCAGTCACATTCATATAAGTGCTTTTCTTTCTATATCCAAGCACCTCATCTAATATTCGCACACACACAACCTCTGATGGATACATCAGGGGCAACTCAGCATTCATGTCAAAGTACGCCCAAGGATACTTCAGCATGTAGACTGGAGCAGGTACTGGATAGATGACCGGCTCTACTTCCCAGGCAAGCGACCATCCAAGTACCAACCATTGGGCATGCTTAGGGTGGTATGGCCTCGAGCAGAGACTGTAACCTTAAGATATACTTAACTAAAGTTACTTTCAAGATGGCTACAGCGGGTAGATCGAGCCAGTGACCGTTTGCTTACCAAGCCAACGTGTTAACCACTACAGTCTAGAGCCACTCTCACTGCTCTGCAGACACATCAATGTATTTTTTGGCAAAGCATTCACGTAAACAACACCAGCCAATATTAAACAGCTTGGAGTGGTTATTTATGACTTCTTACTAAGATGACAGCACAATGCAGTTTAAAAATTATCTTGTTATTACAACAACTTAACATTTTATATTTTCATCAGATACAGGTCCACCGACATTCAGTAATGACCTATTCTGGTAGGTCATTTATTGTGAATGTAGATGTGCTCACCAACTCCTGAGGTGCACAATGAGTAACAGTAGCTACTGCTCCACCTTCTTTCCAAACCTCGTCTGGCATTAACATCAGCACAGAAACTGTGCACCGGGAGCCTCATAGCACGCATATCCATAGCTGAGCAGCTAATTTAGGCTACGTCCACACTAGCTAGGATAAATTTGAAAACAGTGTTTTCCGCATCCACCCTATCGTTTTCAGTCGTTTTCACAGAGTTGTGCGTCCACATTGAAATGTCCGAAAACACTTACATTCCAGTACTGCGCATTTACCTGCCTCATTTCTGTCTGCCGTTTATTTACTTTCCGGCTCTTTGAAACGTCACAGCAAAATGTCGAGGAAAAGCACAGTTTTTTAAATTTTCTAACAATGAGGTGGAGTTGTTGCTGCGAGTAACACAAAAGTACAAAGTTGCAAAAGCAAGTGAGAATTAAAGAATTTGAAGAAAAGCTATCTGACGCATGTACAGACTGATATTAATCTTTAACAAGGCTGTCAAGATTCAGAGCAAACAAAACAACTGCTGTATAATGCCCTCTGCTATCTTAGTTTAATTGGTCACATGACTGCATCACATGACTAAAATGTGTCATCGTTTTCGAAAAGGCTCCGGGTTCGCTGTCCACACTGCGAGGCGAAAACTGCGTTTTCAAATGTATCTGCTTTGGAGAGCGTTTTCAAAACGCTGCATTTTCCTTGAGTGAAAACGCCGTCTCAGTGTGGACGGAGGGCCAAAACGGAGAGAAAAAGATGCGTTTTCAAACGAAAATGTATTAGTGTGGACATGGCCTTATGTGTAATGCGTAGAAGGCTCTATAGCAGGGGTGGGGGAACTCCAGGCCTCGAGGGCCGGTGTCCTGCAGGTTTTAGATGTGTCCTTGATCCAACACAGCTCATTTAAATTGCTAAATGACCTCCTCAGCATGTCTTGAAGTTCTCCAGAGGCCTGGTAATGAACTAATCATTTGATTCAGGTGTGCTAAAACCTGCAGAACAAGTTCCCCGTCCCTGCTCTATAGCGTTACAGAATAACATTTAACCATTTCATTTGCTTTCATTTCTATTTTAATGAAAAACATGAAGAACAAGGCATGAATAAAAAATAATAATAATTTGTAAATTCAGTTTTTCTAGTTTCATTCTGTTGATACAACATGACCAGAATATAAAAAAAATGAATTAATCTGACTTTTTTTT
Organism: Rhamphochromis sp. 'chilingali'; assembly: GCF_963969265.1. Classification (NCBI taxonomy): domain Eukaryota; kingdom Metazoa; phylum Chordata; class Actinopteri; order Cichliformes; family Cichlidae; genus Rhamphochromis; species Rhamphochromis sp. 'chilingali'. The sequence goes on along the minus strand of NC_137929.1, from coordinate 33,300,631 downwards.
TCCCTTTCAGATACACTTCAAAACTGGTCATTTGATCATTCTGGTTTCTTGTCGAGCTTTTTTCTTTTGCAATGAAATCACCTTGTTCCCAATTTCCTCAGTGAGTAACCACGTTATTATGGCTAATACAAATTTTGGCCAAAAACTATGAAATTAAGAGTCAAGTTGCATTACACTGGAATTATCCTTTAACAAATGAAATGAAAATGAATTTCATTTGTGCGGATAATGAGATTTTTCGAGAGATACTCGGCTAAATTTTCCACAATTTTCTCTAAGAGGCAATTTCCCCAGACCTCAGCCCTGTTCATTAGCCAGCATGTACAACCGCCAATGAGAGCAGTGCATGTGTGGGATAATGGAAATGGAGGTAGATCATGCTGAACATGAAGGAGATTTAGCTCATTCAAGTGGCAGGTAGTGTTTCTCCCCCATCCCTCATCCCACTCCTCCACCTTCCCAATAACCCCCTTCCCCAGAGGCATTACCCAAAGCTGGCTCCTTCTCCTAATTACCCATGGGCCCTAGAAATGCTCCAGCTGTTTGGAGAAGTGGGACCACTGCAGAGCAGGAGGTTCAGCAGCAGCTGATGAGTTGGGTGAGAAATGGAAGCTGATTAAAAGTTTTAAACTCGCTTGGAAGACAAAAGAAAGAGAAATTTGAAGTTTTGGAGAAGGCATCTCAGGTACATTTCCAACGGATTTGTGCTAAAATTCTTTCTTTAATTAGTTTTTTTGTTGTAGTTTTTTGTCAGATTTGCTCCGTGCTTCCGTAGTGCATTCACTGATGATTCATCTAACATACTTGTGTCTGACAAGACCTCCCAGAGGACGAGGAAGAACTCGTTTGAAAGACAAATTCATTGATCGTTGTGACTGTGACTGCTTGCTGTACAGATTAAACGATTGGCAGTTTGACAGCTGACAGACTGACACTGATTGATCGATCAGCGCTTAACTGGAGGAGACCTCTGACAAACATGCAGCTTATATTGCTTACAAATGGACTGATGGATGGATTGGACTTGCCTGTGATTTGCAAAAGTGCCATTTTGACTCACCATCCCTACCGCGACGGTCCAACGTCGCCTTGGTAGATGAAGATGAGATGTAGAGGAAACCGTCCATGAAGATGGAAGCCTCAGGCAGGCAGGCGTTCTCTGACCATTGGTCCAGTCGAGGGAAAGCTACAAGGGAAGCAGAGGAGGAACACATGAGCAAAGAAATGGTTTTCCTCAAAGAATGTAATGGCACCCGTCTATTCATTCATTCCTTTACTGCCATTTATGTTACCTTTTTCTCAAGGGATGCAAAGCAAAATTAAAGCTGGAGTAATCAGATTTTTTAAGCAACATTGGAGAAAAAAATAATAGTTACTTATTACTTTTATTCAAGTATCCGGAGAGAGATCAGATCAGGTGAAGTAGAGGCCCAGAGGGATGAAGTATTAAGTAAGAAGCTGTGGTGCAATGGAGTAAAGCCAATGACATTTTCACCTGAGAGATTAGGGTTTGAACTCCTGGTTGTTGTAGGTTGCTGGTATTCAGCCAGTACAATTGGTCACAAAGATATATATCGCTGCACCAAAAACCTAGTAATTGCTTTGATCACTAGCAAGTTGCCGTGGTTGTCTGTATTCTGCATGCAAAATGCCAAACATTCTCCAACCACTTGCCAAGTGGTGGTTAAACTGCAAGAAGTGCAGGACAGTCCAGAAATGGGAAATGTTCCCCTTTGAACAAAACTTTTGACTTACCGCTGGAGTCAACAAATTTTAAAAGCTTACTTTGAGGCGACTGTTCCCCATTTTTGGTTAGTAGTTGACATATGCACACTATGGCTAACTGCAGAAATCCACTAGCAACCAACCCAGTTGCAAAGAGGTTTTTTGGTAGACCACTGTATACCTCTTTGCAAACAAATTTATCTACCAATAGCCAGCAACCTCCAGCAACCACTCACCAACCGGTCAGGAAAAGGTTTACAGTGGGTCGCGAACCAGTCTCTAGTGTGGCCCAGTGAGAGTGTGGCCTAATTTGTAGTGCAAATGCCATTTCCTGTCCAGTGGTGCTTTCGGTTGGTTCAGCTTTTCTAGATCTCTGCCTACTGCAGCTTTTAAGAATTGTTTTAACGTAATAAGTGAGCATTTAAATTGGTTTAACAATCATACGATATGCAAAATCACATAAATAGACGAAGTTATCGGCAATGGGAAAATAACCGAGTGCACCCAAAGCTGTTTTCTGGGGTAATTTTTTATACTGTATTCAATAACTTTGTGATCTCTCTCCTGTAGAATTCCACTCAGTAAATAATTCACTTGCAAAGAACATTTGCTGAAAGGGGCAACAAGGTGATGCGTCTGCCCTCTAACCATAGTACAGTGGCTCCACTACACACGCTAACATGACAATCACTGCTTGCATTAGCTGATATTCTAACAGATCCCCCTAACACCAGCCTCCAGTGCATGCCAATCACTGCTGAGATCTCATTTTGCTGTTCAGATTTGGGATGTGGAAAGTGTTTTAGATTAAAATAACACCAATCCCACGCGTGATTCGAGCTTTCTCTCCCAGTGTCATCCGTATAAAATACCTGACTGAAAAGTCTGTCCTTCAAGCCGAATATATGAATCCCCGATCCAGCTCTGGGAGGCTTTCACACTACTGAAGGACCCATAAGCAAGACAATGAATCCCCACTGGCTTCACAATTGCTGTTCTTGAACTCGTGCACTGACCTACATATGGAAAGCATTTTCCCGTGGGCATCAATAAAGCAGCACAGTATTATCTTCTTTTTTTTCACAAGCAGCATAAAAAGTGATTATACAAGTTGGTGTTTATTTATTCATGACATTGAAAGAGAGTGACCATGTGACAAAGTCAAAGACGCAGCATTGTGAGAGCACTTCGTGGCAGAGTCCTCCACGTGCTGTATCTGTTAAAAAAACCCGAATAATTTCTACACTGTGTCCTCGCTTCATCTTTGTCCATTAAAATTAGAAGTCACTCATTTTTCTCTCTTTTTCTCGCAAACTTCAAGAGCTCCCCACATTCAACCTTATCATTCTCAAATTCAATTAGCTTCAATTCTGGGGTTCAATTTTCTGCCAAAGCCTTGGAAATATCTTACAGATTTTATCTTCACTACCTCCAGCTCCCTCATCAAGCAAGGTAAAATAACTTTAATTGAAACCACTTTTGATTGAAGTGACATTTCTACCCTTTAGTAACACCACTAATGCCTCTTCTCAGGACGGCGTATCGTTCCCCAGCGAAAAAACAGCCAGTTAATTTAACAAGAAAGCTTATTCTGAACATCGTTATGTGTGTAGTTTCATTATGTCAGACGAGCTAATTGTGTTCAAATGTGCATTAATACTCTTTGCTTTGAAGTAAACTATCAAGTAAGCACGTAATAAAAAAGGATTTAGAAGCCCAACTTACAGAGCATTTAAGAACTACAGCAAAAATCATACGTCTCTATAGAAAGCATTTTTTTTACTGTCCAAAATTGTTTCAGTGGTGCAAAGAAACCAAGAAGAGAACAAGCCATGAATCTCTAAAAACTGAAATGTAATTATAGACTCAAACACAAATAAGGACAGTATATATATTGCAATTTCAAATCCATGTCAAACGTAAAGGTTCAAAGGGTTCTAAAGGCATAAAAACATATCAAAACATAAAAAATATGTTTTTCTCATATTAAAACAAACAAGCAACCTATTAGAAATACACAGAGAAATGTGAATAAGAAACAAACTTAGGCTACTGCTAGATGTAATCACTTGCAAGCAGGGTACTGGACAGGAAAACCACCTTACGAATGTTTTGGTCAGTAGTGCATTCTTATTGTAGCGCGTTATTTGTTTAGAAGCTGCCAAGTCCTTCACAAACAATTGCTACCTGATCACCAAGTGGTAGCAAAAATTGATAAAAACGTGGCAAAATGTGGACAAAACTAAACACAGTGACACTGAAGACCACTGAAACCAATAGGTTTCAAAAGCCACGGCTTTTATTTTGAAAATTAATGGTGCGTCCATTCGCAGTTTTCATTGCTCTCTTTACAGTCTCACAACCATATAGCAAATAGTTGGTGAGTAATAACAGACTAATTGGCATCTTCCATGGAAACACTGACACTGTGGTAATCTGCTGGTGACCAAACCAATTGCAAAGAGGTTTTTTAGTGCAGCACTATACACCTCTTCTAATATGCCAGTTTTTGTGCAGCGACAGCAAGCAAACGCGCAACTGGTAAGGGAATACGCATTTTCCCCCCTGGAGACGAGCGGTTATCAGGGGGTCATCGAGGAGTCTCTGGGCCTGTGTTACTGCAGCATCTTATTAGCAAACTGTTAGCCAATGTTAGAGAGATATAAGAACAGATCAAACTCTGCCTTAAAGGTGAATACAAAACAAGAAAAACATTATGACTTAATATCCGTTCAGCTTATTTTTGTCCACTTAATAATGCTCGTGTGTTCCCTCAGTCATAATGTCTATGTTCATTTTTCTATAGAAGTAGGAAATCAAACCTCCCTTTTCCTGCAAGTCTCTGCAGCTGCTGCTTTGTTCACGTCATACAGTTTGCATTAAGGCTGGGATTATGCTCCCGTCTGGAGAGCCTCAGACACCATGGTTGAGTAAGTTCTTGTTATTACTCTGTTTGGCAGTCTGTGTGCAGGAACCACGTGTTGTCGGTGCCTCTGCAGTGCAGAGTCCTTATAGACGTACTACACAACGTCTGCACGGAGCCTCATGTTCACCCTCTGATGACGACATTTATGACCCCTGCAGACTCGTAGGTGTGAAAAGTATCATTTCTGAATAGGAGAAAACCTACACGCTCAGACTTCACAGGGGCATTTGCATGCTTTAAAGGCTCAAAGATCTAATACGGGGATAAAAGTCAAAAGAATATTAAAAATTCAGAGAATTTTCATTGTGTTTTTAACTGAAGGAGCTGACAAAATACACAGAGGGGCATTTTTTCATTTTTATGTGATTGGACAGTTAAAATTAGACAGGAAGGTGGAACGATGGGTGTGGGAGAAGACATGCAGCAAAAGGGTCCCAGTCAAGACTTAAACCAGGCCACTGTGTTGAGCCTTGTTGAGCCTCGACCAGGTGAGCTAAATGGGCCCCCAGCCAGATGCATATCTATATAATTATGGTTCTCGGGGCCATGATGCATCATAGGGTACACAAAAGAGTCCAAGAAGAAGTAGTTCCCACCCTGAATAGCATGTTTAAAAATTAGCCTTCAGTACAAAATCCACTTATTAAATCCAAATGCTCCATTTGAACTTGGATGGATTGTTGTTGGTCAATAGGCAAGAACTACATCACCTTTGTAGCTACTACATTATTCAGCACTAACATCAGCTGCAATAGCCAAATTAATCTTTAGCAAGTTATTAAAAAACAAAACAAAATATAAGAAGTATAAAAAAGTTTTAATGCTAATTAATAATCCATCAATGATTTAATTAATAAACATCCATCAGTTTTGGCATTTTTTCTTTACATAACTGTGATTCTGGCCAAGTTTATCAAGTAAATATCAATGAAGACTTCAAGGGAAAATTACATTGAAAAACAGCTCACAAATGCACGTCATCCTTCATCCATTTACAGCCGAGCTCGTATAAAGCAACATCCCAACAGCAGCAGCATCATTTCTGCAGGACACAGGCCTTTTTTCTTGGCTATTCGTAACAAGTAATATACTTTTGATGTGATGCCAAGGAATGCCGTGCCAAGTTAGTTAGCAGCATCTGTAATCTAGCTGTGAATCTAACAGAGGATATGTCTGCCAATTACGGCATCATAAATACACGGAATATGATTTTCGCAGTCAAATTGCAGGGAAGTGAGTCTACGCACACACATACGCGGACGCACATGCACACATTTTCCACTGTCGACCATTCAGATTGACAAAATGTAAATAAGCCAGTGGCTTGATGTGGTATCAGTTGTAACAAGGCTCCCTTTGTGAGCTTTCTAAACAACCCCTCTGGGCCCCTAAAGCTGGACTCTGTTAAGATGGGACTGTGATGTCTGTGGGGGCGGCAGCTGAGAAGTCTGGCCTGCGCCGATTGGCTCAGTCCCCTGTGAAGGGAGGTGACATGACAGAGTGCTCAATTAGCCATCTGGTCGCCCACGGCAACGGTCACAAAGTGGTCCCCAACAAGCAGTGGACAGTGGGGTAATCAGAGGAGCTCGGTCACACACATGCACGCACACACCTACACAAACGCGCGCGCACAGAGCAATGAGGTAAGCGATAACACAAATACAGAACACGTGCAGGAAGAGCGTAAAGGAACGCCTAAGTCAGCTAAAGATAAAAAGAGCCAGAGGTTTCCTCAGTGTATAAACTTATAGTCATTCTTAGGATTAAAGAAAAAGAAACTATTGTATTTATTGAGCTGTATAGCTGGAGGCCATGCTCACACACACATACACAAACACACACAAACACTTTTAAAATTCAAACCATCCACAAACAGACACTTCACCTTAATTTACCCAAACACTGAGCAGCTTTTTGCGACCTCCTAACCCTCTTACTGCCCTGCGTACAGTCAGAGGGAACTGGTCGAAAACATAAACAATGTCAACAAGGACAGAAAAAAAAACCTGCCAGTCTTGCATTGAAGCTAACAACGGGGTGAAATAGAGACGCGAGTTTGATTTAGTGTCTCTATAGATATATATATATGTGTGTGTGTGTGTGTGTGTGTGTGTGTGTGCGTGTGTGTGTGAGTGTTCCTTTTATTACCCACACTGAAAAGTCTGCCAGATAAATTTTTAATGTGACGCAAGATTCAGGGCATCAGGGACGCTAGGGCGACAACAATAAAACTTCTTTGCCTCCAAATCCATGGTGTGTCATTTAAGGAGTGGAATGATGCCAAAAGTAAGAGGCATTGCTGTACGGCTCGGTTTCACAGTACAACGGCCTCCTGGGTGGAGTGAAGAGCCTCCATAAAACACTATTTACATGTTTACATTGTTCTCCTCACAGTTGTAGGCATTAGCTGATGCCTAGCAGGGCGGGTGTTACGCAACAAGATGTGCAAGTCGTTTCGTTAAAACTGTGAGCTTAAAGCCAACATTTGTACAATTTTTATGGGGTTTAGCATTTTACAAATAGTTCAGATGGCAGGGGTTTTGCGTTTACAGAGAAGTGCTGCAGTCCTGAGGAGAGCAGGCTTTTCTTTATGCCACGCTTTGCACTGATATTATCTGCTGGAGGAGCTGCTTTAACAGCTGTATTATCTAATATTTCTATAACCGGTCAAATTGCTCTTTCAGGCTTAAACAAGTTACACGTAATGCTTTTTAAGACCTTTCTAATATCACTTTAAATGAAATTTAGGCCCACAGTCGGTGTGGAAATATGAATAAAAACAAGCACTCTCTAAGTGAAAACACTGTCTGTTCAGTAAGATCAAATACACGTCATTTTAAAAATTGTAAGAAAGCTGCAGCCCAATCTGAAACCTGAAATCTTTGCAGACACCAACCACTCTTTCACTGCAGTCTTCTATAATTGAGACTCAGTCTTCTGACATCTTCCCTTTAGTCTCACGGCAGCCACGACACTGCATTTGAACACTTTCTGTACCAAGCACCAGATACAGGACACCCTCTGGTTCAACTGGGGTCAAATAAACAAAGAACAACATGCAACTTAAATCCTTCTAAAATTGACATTTTGGGAAACCAGATGTCCCTCTGTATGTGAGACTGCACAGCACTTCTTCTCCCCTGTCCTGTATCTGGAGACAGAGTCCCATTATTTTGACTGGTTCTGCAGGACATGCGCTATTTTAAAGGCTGACTTTTACCTAATGCACATAATAGGAAGGCTTTTTATTATTTTGTGAGTCAAGGTTAGCTTATCTAATGCTATAGCCTTACTGAAACCCAAAGATGCATTCAAATATAATATATCTGACCACCTCCCAGCATTGTTAACGTGTCCCACATCATCCCACATTTAGTTTGTTGGGATCGGCTCACCCTGATGACATCTTACGGCACTGTCACCTCACAGTAAGAAGGTTACTTGTTCAAACTCTGGCTTGGTTGTTTCTGTGTCCTCACTAGCTCAACAAAGCAACATTTGTCAATGAATGACTCCCTAGGAGTAAGGACTTGGCGACAGTGGGAAGGAAAAACTCCCTTTTAACCCCTCAGAGAGGGGTGACCATCTGCCGTGACCACAAAGCCTTTTCTCTTTTTGACAAGTGTTCTGTCAAAAATCACGAGTCACTCCCCGCTGATGCCTCACTGTTGGATCTTGCTGTCCATGTAAAAACGTAGTGACTCAGATTCTGCCTGGAGACGCCACGGACCTTCTTTTCAGCCTCTTTTACTTATAAGACCAGCCACACACATCACGTCTTATATTCAGAGGGTGAATAATGCAGAAGAACATGCAATAAACACTAACAACTTGTTATGCTGAATGTTCTTCCTGGTCTCACAAGACTTGACTGGCCAAACCAGTCCTCCATGTCTTCTATTTAAGCCATGGGCCTAAATATTGCACCACTACATCAGATGTAGAAGTCTCAAAAACTCAAGCATCAAATATAAAATACCTGGCATTAATGGGTTATAGATGGACATACAGTTGCACTGCCCTTCAAACACAAAAGATGGCACACAATATTACGATAACACCCCCATGTGACTTTTCAATCAAGAATGACTTAAATCGCTGTAGAGGTTTCGACACCGACTACTGCTGCTATAAATTATATCTAACAATTTCATCTATAAAGGTCTCCTTGGAGGTAGAGATACACCAGACATGAAGTTTATACAGGAACTTAGAAATATACAAGAAATCATCACAGGGAAAGCCTTTGACTATAAGGAATAGAGGCATCAACGAAGCTGCCCTCGGGGAGTTCCTAAAATGTGAAGAGACACTGCCACGGAAAGCTACCATTGGCTTTTTAATAGAATCCGGGATGGTAATGTGCACAGGAACGTGCTCCTACAGTGTCCCGAGGTGCTTTGAGGCGAGCAGGTGCGAGCATGAGAATGAGGTCCGTGGAGGCCCCCTCCTTACAAACACGCAGAGAAAGGAAGCTAATGAAGTGGCCATGCTATCTGCTATCAGCAGATGTCCAAACACCGGGGCTACAAATTAGCCGCCATGGGGGGAGCAGAGTGTGGAGACGGTTTTGGGAAAAGCGGGGCTTGCAGCTTTGGTTTTTGGCTTTTGGGGGGCTTCACCGCATCCTGGGATAATAGAGGGTTTGTCCCTATTCTTATTTTCACAAACTGGGAGCGCAATTCACACTGTGAACGGAGACAGCGGCGATGTTTTACACACACACCAAGAGGCAGTCCGATTTGGAGTTTAGTTGTTAGGAGAAAGAATTCTTCAGGGTGCCTGTTTATTGCTGGCTCATTCCAGTCTGACACCACGGGGATAGCGAGTTTTGAAATAGGCTGCGTTTGTCTGGTTTACAGCACGACGTGGTGGTCGAATAAAGGCCTGAAGGTCACTCTTTATGTGAATTTGGGTTTTACAAGATAAGCAAACGGGCAGAAAAAAGAAATTTGCTCACAGCCAGACATAGTGGTTTGCTTCTGCAAATGCTTAAAATACCTATATCTGTCCTTGCATGTGTTCAATCGTTATCCTGCTGGAAAATTCAACTGTAAGGCTGAGGTCTTTTCAAACTCCAAACTCGCTCTGAACTCAGTTTTGCCCTCAATATTGGCTGCTGTGTTTCTCCTTTTATTCCTCCCTCTGTCAACTCCATGCTATACAGTAGGGATGGTGTCATGTGGGTATTGAATTGTTCCCGGAATCTGCCAGACATAACGCTGCACACAACAAATGAAAAAGTTCATTTTCTGTTTAATCAAAATTTTCACGAGTCTGCCTGCAAACTCTGGGGGCCCACACGCACAAAAACAATGCAGACACTGCTTTCTGCAGCTTTGTGCGATCTGACAATGCGTCCAACAGTAGGAAAATGTCAGAAGAGGGAGTCCGGACACATTTTGTGGTGAGGTTTAATCTTTTCACAGCACAACTATTTATTTTTCTTTCCATCACATAAAACAGCAGGACAGTCTCCTCTCTCGGCCTTTTATTTGGAATCTTTAGTACCTGTAGGCACCTGTGCAACCATGATGAAAAACATGTTTGATCGTGGCTGTAGTTCGTTTTACTAAATCTACCTTAACACGCAAGTCTGTCTCTCACTTATTTGACATTTCCAGCCTGTCTGCGGACTGCATATGTACAGCAGATCGTCACAAAGAGGTCCCAGTCCCGCAGCGTCGCTGGCTACATCCATAGTGAGCCAAATTGAAATCAAAAGCAGAACCAAACACATGCACGATACAAAGCTCCATATAAACCTAAGATCTCACTACAATGGTAGTGATTATGATTCAAAAAAATAAAAATCAACAACTAGAATTCGTCTCACATCACATTTCTGCATTATTGTTCGCCGTGTGTCTATGTGGGTTCTCTCCGGGTACTCCAGCTTCCTCCCACCGTCCAAAGACATGCAGTTAGTGGGGTTAGGTTAACTGGTGATTCTAAATTGTCCAAATGTGTGAGTGTGAATGGTTGTATATCTGTGTTAGATTTGCGACTGCCGACCTGTCCAGGGTGTAGACTGCTTCTCACCCTATGGCAGCTGAGATAGTCTCCAACCCACCTGCAAACCTGAATTGTAGAAGAGGATGGATGGATGGATGGATGGATGGATGGATGGATGGATGGATGGATGGGTGGATGGATGGATGGATGGATGGATTGTTGGGTGGATGGATGGATGGATGGATGGATGGATGGGTGGGTGGATGGATGGATGGATGGATGGATGGATGGATGGGTGGATGGATGGATGGATGGATGGGTGGACGGATGGGTGGATGGATGGGTGTGTGGATGCTGTCATCTTCACTGCGAAAAAACTGAGCAATGTGTGCAGTGAGAGGCTACACGCTCTGCTAAAATCGTAAAGCCTACATAAAAGTCCATCCACACTAAAATAACACAGGTTGCCAACCTCCTTGTGACCAACTACAAATAGCTGCCACAACTGGTTGTCCAGAGGTTGAATGTGCAGCACCTTCAATCACAAAGTGACTGCACAGGTGGTTCCCAGCGAGGCAGTCTGACTTGAACAGGCAGAATTTAATTGTAAACAATTTTATTCGCCATTAAATCTATAAACAGTCAACACAAACACTGGAATCAATCTGAGTCAGTCCGTTCCAATGAGCGTAACAGCTCAGTGGACTCAACTGGTTGCCATCTGGTTGTATACTGGTTATATTCCTATATAAAAGCAGGGTTGTCTACATCACTTTGCAGTAAAATCTCCATCTTGCAGAAACTACGTCACTATTTCTGGAGGAATTTCTGAGTTTCTAAATCTATGAGGTTCTGGTTGAAGTGTGAATGTCAGGAGCTGCTTTTGCGTATGTCGACAGCAACAGATCTGCAATTTTCACAGATTTGTCACTAACGGATTGCATTCAATCCCCAGCTTGACCCACTTACATCACAATCTGACTGATAAACAGACCGACAGGCAATAAGATCACAAGTTCACTGCACACAGTCGCTGTAATTCTGATCATGCTGCAATCTCCAACCACAGTTTTCTCTGGTGTGACTGTAGCATTAGATGGACACTGAGATTACTAGTTTCAAGCCATATAAAATGTTTATTTTGTATAATACCCACTCGAGTTTTTTGGGTTGAGCAGACTTTGTGATTAAACCATACCGTAACATATGCAGTGTCCTTGTTCCTCACTTCTGATTGTAAAATACTGAGAAGGTGGCATTTATATTGAAAAACTGTTCTCATGTCCATCTTTTATATACAGCCTAAGGCTAAAATTCTCACGCTACACAAGTGTGAGTTTATTTTGCATCAAGTACAAGATGCAAGAAGTATGCAAATTGACACCAAGCCTAACTGCTGGGCTGAGATACGATCTAAACTTTTAACTCCTGCAAAGAGCCACCTAACCACCACAGCCTCCACATCTGTACTTTCTGCCTTACTAAATAAAAGGCACACTGCTTCCTACATTGGTACTGAAAGTTGGTATTGAACATAAATCATGTGGCTGCAGAACTGTCAAATATAAATGTAATTTCAGGGGATACTGAGCTGCTATTTCAGGATATTAAGAAAAGATTGTGGTACCATGTTGCCAGTTTCACATATATAGAGACATTTAGTCATCCTTAAGGTCTCTGTTCTGGCTAAACTTTACGTTTAGGAGCACTTTCCTTGTCTCTGTCATTTAGATCTAATTTCCAAAGTGCTGCAGTGGTGATTGTTCCCTCCGTTACAGCCAAAGAATAGAGTCAGTCTGCAGGAGTCATATTTTTGGTTTTCAGTAGCCTCCCTGGCCCTGGACCTGCTTGTCCACAATAGATGTTCAGTTTATTCAGACAGGAAAACTCTGTTCATACACATCTATCTGTTAATGATGAAGCCCTGCAACTCGCAGGCACATAATGAGCACACAGACGTGGCCTTTCTACACGTTTCAGATCGACAGTACGTCTGAAGCGTGCCGCAAGAATGCGCGCGCATTTATCTGCCCGTCCGCTCGCGCGCTTCGCCAGCACACCTCCAAGTAATGGCCGTTGCCACAGTAACCAGGTGACCCACGCTAGCAATTAGAGAGTCCCTAACAGGCTCGGTGCCGGCAAGTGCACACAGATGCAGCGCATACATTATGTAAACTACAGTCCCCGCGAAAGTCTCCCTCACCTGCCTCAGCCAACAGCAGCCCGGCTCGCGCTTCTAATTTAATACGTCCTCAACATCGGCAAAAAAAGAGAAGAAAAAAACCCCACATCCATCACGAGGAAGCCACACGACACAGCACATCTGTGGCGTGCCTCCAAACCGGGGACATTAGGTGGGTATTACAAAAGGTGGGTGCAGGGTGGGAAGTAGACAGAGGGAGAGATGGAGAAAGAGAAAAAGGGAGAGAGAACTTTTAACTTAAAACTCACCAGCTTCATATTTGTGGGTTTTTCTGTCTTTATTTCCTATTCACGGCGGAGAGGGAGGGAAAAAATAAAAACTCCCTCTGTGCTTTTATGAACGTGGCGGCACAGCGGTGAGTATGGGCTTTAAACATGATTGGCTTGTTAAAGTAGAAGGGATAGGGGCAGAATATATGTGGTGCTGATGATTGTAAAAGTCCAACTTGCACACCTGGTTTAAAGGCCTTTTCACAGATTTATGAGAACGTGTAAACTTTTTTCTTTTCTTTTTTTTTTTTTTTAACTCGGCCAAAAGAATACATGAGTTATTCTTTCTGTTGCCTTGGCACCTCAACTGTGTTGAACACTGACCACGGAAAAGTTTCCGAGTACAACACCCGTTGCCTTCGTTAATGAAGCAAAACGAGTATGCGCAGCGGAAACGCGCTTTTCGGATGCTTCAAAGTGAGAGGAGACAGTAACAAAGTTGCTTACCGCACAGTTTGTTCTGGTGCAGGAACTCCATCTGCAGCTTCTGGCCAGCGCGCTGAGCCAAGAGGTACGGGGTGGAGTAGGTTGGATCCCCGGTGGCGCACATAACATCTGCCCCGCTGAACACGAGTGCCATGGTCTGCAGCACATCAGAGGACACCACGGCTGCACACAGCGCCTTCACACATAAAAGAAGATACAAGGGCCCGTGATGAGCTTATTTGCGAGTTTCGCTCACATTTTATTTGCAGTTTCGGCATGTTTGTGAATCAGATTCCCGAGGCTCATTTTTAGTGGTCGCAAATCTCATTTATGGACGTCCACCTGCCACTTTTCATTTCCTGCTGTGATAGCCTAATAAAAGAATGAAGAAGTGGAGCAGCAGCTCATTGGATTTCTAAGTAGCTTTCTGTAGCTGGATTAATGCCTTAAAAGAAAAAAAAAAAAAACAGACATAGAGACAGTGAAAAAAATCTCTGGAAATGTAAGTATGGCTTCACTTCTCTGTGTAGGAGGAGCAGCGTGGTGTTGCTGCGTACGTGTATGCGCGATTGCCAGGTTGATAGAGGACAAAGAGTCTATAAAGCGGCGTCAGAAAACCACATAAAGTTACGAATTGAGTTCCACCCGCTGATCTCAAAAGAGAAGTTAAAATGCGATCAAACTTTAATACTCCCAGTGGGAATCATTAAAGCTCAAAACCCTGAGCTAAAAAAAAAGGAATATAGCAAATAAGGAGAGGACAAATGGGCCATATTAAATATAATGAAACTAACAATTTTCACAAAGAGAAATGTGGGAATAAAGACATGAAACACAACGAAGTGAGCTAAAAATACAAAAGAACAGCAGCAGGCTGCGATGAAGCAAGATAGAGTGAATTTCCTGCAGGAAAACAAACCAAGCATGGAATATGTATATATATATATATATGAATCAGAAGCTGATAAATACAGCCATGTAATCTGTGCATGGATAAACAGAGCATGTATTAAACGTTCAGGATGAGCCTAAACAAAGAGTGCAGTGTGCAGGCGGGTAATAATTAAAGGAAAATCCTTGACCCCTCCTCTCAGGAAGATCTGTTGCTCTGTTTGAGCACCCTCGATGCCCTCCTTTAGAGTGAGGGTCAGCGCGAATCAATACACAGTTGTTCCGGGTGATCACCTTGATCCTCTGATGAACCTTTTCTATCCTGTTGGAAATGGTCTTTTTCAGGACTCATTGAGGGGACACAAGAGGTCTCCGAATGGTTTGGTAATTATGAAAATGATGTCACGGCTTTCTCATCACCAGAACTCAACACACATGGGAGCTTTCCATCACTATCAAAATGACACATAAGGAGTATCCTTTGGAGGAAAGGTGTCTCATCACTCCAGCAACGCAAGAGAGACCTACAGAATCAATGCCGAGGCAGACTGAAGCGGTTCTGGTGGAACAGAGTGAGGTTGGTTTTTCCATGAATTTTATACATTTGTACGCCTCCACCAGTCACTATGAAACTTCAATAATGAGCAGGGTTCTCCAACTAAGAGACACAAAGCTACTGCAGAGGAAAACTATAAGGAAGGAAGGAAGGAAGGAAGGAAGGAAGGAAGGAAGGAAGGATGGATGGATGGATGGATGGATGGATGGATGGATGGATGGATGGATGGATGGATGGATGGATGGATGGATGGACGGACAACCACAGAAGAGTTTACTGATGCCAACATTCTGTTTCTTATTCATCCAACATTCACCTTGTATACTGTTCCAGTGTACCATCACTGACTGAAACTGTGGGGTGTGTGGCATGAAATTCTATTTATTTCTACCGAAAACGTTTTTGTTTTTAGTCAACAAATAGATTTAAAAAGAAAACAAAATTAAATGCAGCCTCTCAGTTCAACCGCAACGTTTTTAGCTCCTCCCCTTTTAAAGCCACTCGCTTCTTTAAGCAGACCTTTTCTGATTGGCTGAATAAAAATGCCCCCAGCAGTTATTATAGATGTTAACCTGGCTACTGCACATGTTAATGCCACTTAGCTACTAGCAAGTAGCTTGTAACCACCTTAGCTGCCACATTAATCAAAATATGTTGCAAAGTCACCAGAAGTGCAGCACAACAGACAACCTAACCATGTTGTGTCATTTGGAGTTTTTTTTTTTGCACTACCTAAGAGAATCTTAAAGTTATATACTGAATAATATTTGGAAAAGTTTTAAGCTGCTAAACCACTCCTCACGAAACGCCAAAGGGATTTGTGTCTCACTGGCCAAGCCAATGTGTAAACGACTACACTATACACAACAGAAAAACAGTGTTGTCACTGATGGTTTTGTTCTTTTCTTTATAAGAATAAAATGCATATAAACATAACCCTGCTTCATAACAATACAAAGCAGGACCATTATATCAAAGAAATATTTCCTACTTCGATGCAGAGAAACCGTAGCTACACTGGCCCGGACACTCAAGTAATACCTCAAGGTGGGATAGTGAGTCAGTGTAGCATCCAGTCTGGCCCTGGTCAAGCATGAGAAGCAGTAGTACTGCTGCCCAGATATTTTCGTATATAGACCATGACTGTGACTTCTTGTCAACCCTGTTGAACGACAGGCAGAGAATGAACAAAAGAGTAAATGCGACGATAGCTGGAGGCTTTTGACAAGCGACCACTCGAGAGAATATTATTAGGAGAGCCAGCCAGCTGGGCTTCCTTTCTCCGCTGATGCTTCCTGGCACGTAGCTTGTGATGTTCCCTCTCCAGTCCACCAGTACAAGACACGGCCGGGGATCAGTGGCTTGGTTGCTCCATCAAGCCAAAACAATGTAGCTTCTTCAGCAGATCATAATAACGTCTGATTGGTAACAGTTGCGGTGTCTAGTGATGGAGGACATCAACACGGGTGGTTTCAAGAGATTAACTAAAGCCTGACAGAAAAGCAAAAGCAGCCTCACTTAGGATTCTATTACACTCCATTCTAAAACAATACCAACACCTTTTAAGGCAACTTATTTAACGTATTGCACTTTAAAGAAAAGTATCTAAAAGCCACTAAGAGGTTAAACAGAAGGAGGCAGTTAAAACTAATTCCTGTGAGTTTCACTTTTTCTTCCCATCTCCTCTTGTGAAGCCTTAACCTTCATTTAAATACAGACTCGATATTCTTTAGACCTTGCTGACATCAAACTAAATGCGGTATAAGGTAACGCCGCACTGGTTTCACGTAAGCAGGGAAGGTAAATAAATACATTTCCTCTATACACTCTTCTTTACATTCCACCTTTAACAGCGCCTATAAGATGAAGAAAGACATCGTTATAGAGCGAGTGTGGTGTCTGGCCATGCAGACATACTTTGTGATCCCGCTAAGATAAGCAAGATAAAAGAGTCTGAAGAATACAGTCTGAGCAGGGTAAATATTTTCTGTCTATTTCAATCTGTCCAGTCGATTGATGTGACACCGTGCACGATGACCCTCAACAAAGGGGATCAACGGAGGAGTCGAGTGGCAAATAGCGGAATTTCAACGAACAACCTTTCCTTTCACTGGGCTTTGAGCCGAGTCAGTAGGCTGCATCGATCCGCCACAAACAAGCAATATCCATCCGAAAGTGAGGCACGCCGAGGCTTGTGCATATACACGCACAAACAAAAGTACCCGTCGATATAACCTGGCCACCCACACAAAGGCCCTGCACTGAGATAAAGATGTTCAAATATGCGTGCCAAAAAAAATAGATATCTTCATCAGTAGCACAATAACCGAAAATTAATGTGAAGAAAGATTTTAAAAAATTATAATTACTTTAGCACGTGCACACACGCGCGCGCCTCTGTCTTTTTCCCGCACACGGAAGATGGGGTCAGATTATGGCAAAATAGTCCCTTGCAACTTGGCCTTATTCTGTGTCGTCTCTGGAAATGACCTTCCGTGTCATAGCAATTACCGTGGCCACAAGAGGGTTAGGGTGTGCGTGTGTGCGAGGGTGTGTAATGATATAAGAAGCTCCTTTGACACCGCACTCTCTAGGTCATGTGGTCTGCGGAGAGTTAGTGGAGGTCACTAGGATATGAGCTTCTAATGGAGGGGAAATGGGACTGAGAAAGAGAGGGAGCGGGATGAAGAGTACGCATTAAATGAAGGGGGAAAAAATGATGGGTTGCAAACAAAAAGAATCCCATCGCAACACACACTGCTGGGATTATGTAAGCGAACATATTGACGCAGTCACCTATAAATCACTACCTTTACTTCATTACCTGAAATGACGCTTTAAGCGGTGATTTGCGGCATGCGCTGAGTAAATCTCGTGACCCCTGAGCCCCATAAAACCTGTTGAAATGCCATCGCATGATTTCAGAAAAACTGCTTGAATGTCAACAAGGAAACTGCTAGTATTATTGTCTTTGTCCCGATAGGAGTCCCAGAGGAAAAAGGTTTTATATAGCTTTCATTATTTCATATTCGCGCTTGTGTTACAGTAAGTAAATGTGACACAGAAGTGGAACAGCGTGTCCGATGAGATTAGACTCAGTGTCCTTGTTTATGTTAAAAATACTGGGTTTTTTTGGTCTCTTTTTTTTAAACACGTTGTTTGTGATTCATTAGTTTGTGTGGAGATGTATAGAGTTGCTTTGAAGACTTTTTAGTGTTTTAGTGCACTTTGGCGCACATATTTTACATCTGCAGGTCACCACAGTAGATTTTAAATGAAAGAATTAACATGTGCTTGATGTTCAGGCTTTCAGTTTTAATTTAAGTGGTTAAACAAACCCCAGTTTTATAAGTACCCAAGAATAACTGGACACACCAGCTTCATTTACAATATAAGGATTGTTTTTAATACTTGAATAAAAGTCCTTTGCAGTAAATAAAGTCTAGAATTGTGTTAATGTCCACGTACTGATAGACCTAGCTGCATGTATCGTATTCTATATGTGCCTCCATGACACTTCAAGTGTGTCAAGGCCACTTCCAGCCCTTCCCTGCATTCATCCCTCGTGCACTCACACACTAAAACGCCCCTACCTCTCCAGTGGCTTGACTCTTTCGGGGTGCTGCACTCCGTCTGTGTTACACTTCCCCTCCTGCACCCGCCTGCAAAGAGCTCCCACTAGAACAGCAAATTCACACATCTCAAGTGAAGGAGCACACATGTTCACACGCATGTACACGCCGCACACCCCAAAGCGCACGCTCGCGCGAAAGCTGGCAAAGTCGTAATAAAACCAACCCAAGCGTTTCTGTTGTGGATCCTAATCCACTTTTCCACTTAGCTAGCTAGTATATCTCTTCCTTACTTTCTCGCCTCATTCCCCCTGTCTACATTTCCATTTCCCCTCTTTCGGTGCAGGAAAACAATACAAGGGGGCTGATCTGCGTAAATGCTGATGCCGGTGGAAACTGCTTCACTGCTTAGAGCTCTTAAAAGGAGGCCAGAAAAAGCAGACCCTCTCCTTTTTTTCTTTTTTTACAGCAGCAATAAACCCTAAACCCCAAGGCCTAAGCACCAACATGCCTATACTTGAGATCGATAAGACTTCTCCTTTGGCATCTTTAGGCTTAAAGTGCGGATTTACCAATGGTCAAAAGGTCAGGAAAATATGGGCTTTCTCAAGTTTAGTGGATTTAGCTTATGGAGTGTACCATGTGCACTTTTCCTTAAAGGTACAAACGAAGCTATAAAACAGATTTCATGCTCGGGGAACTCCTGCTATCACTGCCCATCATTAATTAAAATTACTTAGCTAAGCAGACAGAGAAATATTACACTGAAGGTCTGCAAGGGTTGTGTTTTTTTTATGTTTTACTTACATTATGCAGTGGGGAGGACTCTATTTTACACATTTATCTTGGGGGAACAACATTACAGAAAAGGATAATTGTTTCCTGTAAACATATGCTGACTGGTGCTAATATTTAACCTGGCATTTTTGATGTGGAAAACTTAAAACTGGCAGGTAGAGTGACTGCAGACTTAAGACAGAAGCCACAAGTCAACAGAGCAATGTGGTTATTGGTGTAGCATACGTGTCTTTGCCTAAAGACAAAGTCAATGGCAGCTTTAATGTTAAGGGCATTGCTATATGCTCAGGACTATGAGGGTAGTCGGCTGTGGACCTGCTGTACCTTCGCCACATTTGTTCAGCTTAGAAAGGCAGACAAAATCCATCAAGTCACATACACAGAGTACTGTTAGATGTTCTAATCTGTTTAAAGTGGTTAGAGGAGTCAGAAGAAGTCTCTTCTATTTCCTTGCAGAGTACGATCAATACTTGATTTCTGTGGCTGATGGTGATTTTTAGGCTGTTAGAACTTCAGAAAGTGGGACATCAGCTTATATTCTGTACATGATGACATCATTGTAAGATTATATTGCTGGAAAATTCATAAACAAACTAATAAGCATCTGTGACAGACTGGCAACCTGTCCAAGGTATACTCGGCCTTTTGCAGTATGGCAGCTGGGGTAGGCTCCAGCCCTTTCACAACTCTGAAATGGAGAAGTGGTTAAGAAAAGGGATGGATAGAGTTACCAACTTACCACTAAGACACTGAGTCAGCACAGATACAACAAATACAGTACTGTACAAACGTCTTGTGCCACCTCTAGTTTCTTTATATTTTGCCAGGGAAATGGGGAAATAGGGGAAGTGATTTATTAGATGATGTACAAAGATATAAGTCAAAAACAGACTTTATACAGTGTACAGAAAGTTATATTTGGTTTTACCGCCTTTATTCTTCAACACAGTCTGAACTCTCTTAGTCAAGCTTTCTTGTCATTTCTTTAAGCAGACTTCAGGAATAGTTCTCTGCGCGTCTTGAAGGGCATTCAGAGCTCTTCTTTGGATGTTTCTGCCGTTTGTTCGGTTCTCTGTCAAGATGATCCTACACTGCTTCAATAACGTTGAGGTCCGGGCTCTGGGGAGACTAATCAAAGACTGATAGTGTTTCACTGAGTGTTTTTCTATCCAAGTATGCTTTTACTGCACTGGGAGTGTGTGTGAGATCATGGTCAAGCTAGAAAATGAAGCTGTTGTCAAGCAAACGTATTATGTGGCGAATCAAAATCTGATGGTACATTTCTGTGCTCATAATTCCTTAAATTTTGACAAGATCTCCAACACCGCCATGCTTAACTAATGACTCTGGACACTCCCCTTATAATTCTCTCGGTTTTTTATTTAGCCACCAACTCATTAAGTTACTGACTTTTAACAAAGTGCCTAAAGATACAATTTTCAGTAAAAATGTATGAAAAAGCAGCCAGTGTCCAACTACTGCTGCTCAAGAGTGCTGGGTTCCTTGGACGCAATACAAAGAATTGAGGTGTGGCTCAAGACTTTTGCACAGTACCACCACTGCAGATAGTGTAGACAGTGCAGCCTACAAACACACCAACACCAATAGCGGTAATGTCAGTAAACTGGCATATCAGCTGAACTCTTCTTCACAGAAAACCGTTCATGAAGTCATTTATTTATGACTGCCACTACACCTCAGAACATGACTTCTATAGCTTCAGTTTCAGTTGGTGCTTCTTTTGCTCCAGTACATCCATACATAAAATACTTAATGATATTTTATTAATCACTGACTCAGGAGACCCAGCTGTGCTCCTGCTCCTAGACTTAACTGCAGCCTTTGATACTGTTGACCACAGCATTCTGATCTCCCGTTTGGAGCAATGTGGTATCAAAGGTATCCCCTTGGAATGGTTTAGGTCGTACCTCTCCGAGAGGACTTTTTCCGTGAGCCTTGATGATTTTATTTCTTCCCCAGCTCCTTTTACTTGTGGTGTCCCGCAGGGTTCCGTATTAGGCCCAATTCTTTTTTCAATCTACATGTTGCCCCTAGGCCTAATCTTTAGGAAGCATAACATCTGCTTTCACTCATATGCCGACGACACCCAGATTTATCTTCAGTTTAATAGAAACACCTCCACGCCCATGGAATCGCTAGTCAAATGTCTTGACGAAGTTAAAACCTGGATGGCCTCAAATTTTCTTACCTTCAACCAGGATAAAACTGAGGTAATTATTTTTGGACTGAGCTGTAATTTCAATGCCCCTGATTTGGACTTATGCAACCTAACATGTGCTGTTAAAACGCATGTAAAAAACCTGGGGGTTTCCTTGGATAGCAAACTTACATTCGAGAAACAAATTAATTCAGTTGTCCAGCAGTCCTTTTTTAAATTAAGGCTCCTATCCAAAGTGAGATCTTTTTTATCTTTTAGAAATTTGGAACGAGCAATTCATGCGTTTGTTTTATCTCAACTGGATTACTGCAATTCACTATATGTGGGTGTCAGTCAGTCCAGCTTGCCCATATGGAAAAGATATATATAAATCTTATAAAGTTTTTATCTGTCTTGTATGAAACTTGTATGAAAGGCATACAAGAGTGAAAACACATATAAGATCCCTTGAAAAATTATATAATGAAACTTGTATGTTTTGTATACTTACTAAAAAAATATATGAAAGTAATGAGAAAGTGGCCACTTTCATGAGTAAATCATATATGTTTTTACTATTTCTTTTCCATATGGGTGGCCCGGCTCCAACTTGTACAGAATGCTGCAGCTCGCCTTTTGACTTGTGTGAAGAAACACCAACATATTACTCCGGTGCTTGCTTCCCTTCATTGGCTTCCAGTGCGTTTTAGAATTAAATTCAAAATCTTACTTTTGACTTATAAAGTGCTAATTGGCCAGGCACCGGACTATTTGTCTGACCTATTGCAGCTTTATACGCCCTCTAGTACAGCGGTCCCCAACCTTTTTTGCGCCACGGACCGGTTTGTGCCCGACAATATTTTCACGGACCGGCCTTTAATGTGTCGCGGATAAATACAACAAAATAAAACTAGTACCGGTACCGA
The DNA here is from genome assembly GCF_963969265.1 of Rhamphochromis sp. 'chilingali'. Lineage (NCBI taxonomy): Eukaryota > Metazoa > Chordata > Actinopteri > Cichliformes > Cichlidae > Rhamphochromis > Rhamphochromis sp. 'chilingali'. The sequence continues at coordinate 33,278,226 of NC_137929.1, read as the reverse complement.
AAAAAATAAGATTTATTCATAACACACGTGAAAAGACCCAGGAAAACAGAGTTAATGAAAAAAACGATAACAAAATAACGCTAAAACCAATAAAAACCCTGAAAACCATACATTTCACACCCGAGTCTCACTCTCGCAGCCCGGTACCAAATGACTCCGGTCCGTGGCCCGGGGGTTGAGGACCGCTGCTCTAGAGCCCTTCGATCAAGCGATCACCTGCTACTTACCTTACATAAGTCTAGGATGGTTCATAGAGGAGATCGGGCATTTGCGGTTGTGGCACCGAAAATGTGGAATGATCTACCTCTCCACATTAGAAAGGCCCCAACTGTTACTCTTTTTAAATCGCATCTTAAAACATATTTTTTTACTCTGGCTTTCGAAACTGTATGAGAGTTCTTATTCTTATTCTTCTATCCTAATTTTCTTTTAATTTTCTGTCATTGTTTAACTGTTACGCTGTACAGCACTTTGGTCAGCTCCCTGTTGTTATTAAACGTGCTTTATGAATAAATAAATGAAATAAATGAAATCCATCATTTCTGTACCTTGTTTAGATGCTCCAGGTCATTAAAGCCCTCCAGGACACTCGTGTACTTCCTTTCCCTGTATTTCCTGCGGATAAATGTGGCCCGCTGCTCTGCAGAAGCCTCTCTGTAGAGATCCTCCTCCAGGGGGAGATTAGCAGCCCAGAAACTGTTAGCATTCTTGTTCCCCACTTCCAGAAAGAGCTAAGGGGTTGCAAAACATGTACAAAGTGACACGTTTGGATGAGAATTATTTGCAGAGGTATTACTGTGATTTGAAATGACCATTGATCATCATTGCGGAACTGTCAAGCATCTTCCCAGTCTTTTAGATTAGTTCTAGTACAATGGATACGCTTTCATATAATGGGATTAGGTAAAGACAGGAGTAACACACATGTCATTTACCTCCACTAGTTCATTGCTCCAGACACTGCTGTCCAACTTCAGGCTCCGCACTTTAGAAATACTTGGCCCGAGAGAGCGGTGCTGTCCTGGCACACATGAAGACACGGTCATCAATATTAGCGCACAGCCACACAAACAGACTCACACATTCATTTCCCCATTGGGTTCACAAGGCTCTCTCAGGCTACATTTTTGTTCCTGAAAACGTCACATTAAATAGCAAAAATAACGATTTACATATATGCACAGTGTTCTCCTCGGCGTGCTGAAACACACACCAAATGCTGGTGATGGAATAAACAATAAACAGGCAGTTACAAGATGGAGAAACAGAGCATGGCTGCGAGCTCGTTCGCTCACTCACAACAGACATATTTAGTCCCCTCAGCTCTCCTAATTGGAAATGAAAGCAGAGAACGAGGGCCATTAATTGCTAATGAATCATGAGTAATTCATTGTGTTTGTTGGTCGGCCTGTTTATTTGGGTGAACGAGAGGCTTCTGGGGTTGCTTATGGCCAAAGACAGAGCACACATGCATAATACATTAGACAGAAACATGCTGTATGTGTGAATGTGAATTATTGTCCTGTGTGTAATGGCGGATAATTTTATATTTAGATTTGGCATGATCTCATTACCGTCTTCTATTCGCTAGTAGAGCAGCTGTAAATGAAAATGAGGGGCTATGAGCTGTGAAAAGCTATATTGACACAGTTCAAGAGAACACAAGTGGGAGAAGTCTGAGTTATAAGCCACTTAAGAGATTTCTTTTTACAAAAGCTAACTAGGAAGTCATTTTTTATAACTAGTCAATATTTGCATTACTTACATAGGCATAGTAGCACTACCCTGCATGTATTTTTATTATTAAGCCGTGTGCCATTCATAAAAAAAATTATCACTCACCAGGACACATAACTGACAGGTCTAATTGCTCCCAGACTGGATTTTGAATCTGATATGCCAAGACACGTCTCATTTTGGTCAGGCTTGATGTGATCAGTTGGTGCATTCATTAGAGACAAAAGGACGGTGCCACCCTTCCTGTCACAGCAGTTTTGAGTCTATACGCTTTCTTTCATGGGCATCTAGACAGAACCACATTTATACTACCTCTAAGATTTATAGACATCTTTCCTCATCAGCACCAATAACTATGAACTCTGAAGTCATTTCATTTTAAATGTCACTTCACATGCAGTTTCATAGGGGAGTTTTAAAGTGGTCACAAACGCGACGTATGCTACGTCATCCAAACGTTAGTGGACCCAGTGTTAAATCCTGTGGAACGCCATGTTCACTTTCAAACCTCATTCGGTATCTCACTATTGGAAGCGTCTTCTGGCATGAAAAAGCGGGTAACTAAATGTTTCCCTTTTAGTTAATTTGGTGAAGTCAGATCAGGGACTTCATCAATATCAAGTATATCAAAATTAAATGTGATGTTAATTTAAAATCCACACTCTATCTGAAGTTATAATTAAGGTTAGGAGTTGAACATAAATGTCTTACCCTATTAAGAAAGCCTGCGTAAAGATGATCCAATGTATTATTTAAACAATATTATTAGTTCAACAAACTCAGATCTATAAACATGTCAAACTTCAAATATCTTTCTAGGAGATATCACACACCTCTGTTCTTGTTTTACTTGGCAAATCAATAAATCTGATCAAATCAGGGCCTTAGTTTGCCGCTTAGATTGATTCAATCAAATTAGTGCAATAACAATACCTATGGGAACATTGACATCCTTGAAAGAGTGACCTTTATCCTAATAAGATGATTCCTCTTTATAGCAGATGAAATGTTTCTTAAGTTGTAGCTCAGTCACAATAGACTTAAAATTGACTGGTAACCTCTTTGCCATTAAGAACAATCTGCTTTTTCCTGGTAATTGCTTGGAATGTTTTAGCATTTGGCGACTAACTACAAGTAGTTGTGGCAACCAACTGGTCACTCAGTGGTTGACCTCTGGGCGATCACTTTAGATTAAAAGGTCGGTTGCATGGGTCGAGTGACGGAAGGCAACTTGTCTCCAAACGATTGCAGTGCAGCTTGGACTGACTGATAGATTTCCAACACAATACACTCAATCTAAAAATAAGTTCAACTTGTGACTTAGCTGGTTGTACTCTGGTTATATTCCTAGTAACTATGCAATTAAATCAGCAGCCTTCAGCAACTACGTCACTGTTTTTAAAGGAATGTCAGAACTTCTGTTTCAGGTCTACGAAGTTCTGGCTGAACTCTGAATGAACAAAGTTGATGTGAATCTCTGCAACCTGTCCAAGGTATACCCTTGGACAGGTTGCAGAGATTCACTGAACTGAACTGAACTTTGTTCATTCAGAGTTCATCCTTTTGGAAATGCAAAACAGATTTGCAATTTTCACTGATTTATAACAGTGAATCAATTTGTTAATGCAAACAGATTTCTTCTAATTGCCAACTTAGCCCTATTCAACCACATCCTGACACCAAGCTGAGTCCACCTTATTGCTGCTTTATCATCATCTCCATTGTGCACCAAAGTGTCTTCGAAAATTATATCTGACTACGAGTGGTTACAATCATTTCAAAGGAAGTGAGATTGGAAGTTCATTTTACACAAATGCACTAATTCTGGTCATGCCGCAGACTCCAACCACTCTTTTCCTTAGTGTGACTGTAGCATTAGACCCAAAAGACAAAAAAGAAAAGAAAAGATAACCTTCTTCCCTGCCATTAAGACAATTTATTTTTTTATTCTCTACACATATTGAGGGTGGATACAGCAGTGGGGTCTAGGGTTACATTTAAATCTGTTTTCTTCCCAGTCTCGAAAAATACACTGAAATGTCAGGGATAATAACAGTCTTGGAGATCAGAAGTCCAACTTGACAAATGAAGGCCAAAGAGTAAGAGTCTGTCCCTGTGAAGGAGTGAAACTATTTTATTCGGGGTGCTTGCAGCAGAGTATTGCCATGCTACATCCACAGAGCCTTTGCAACACCACAGGACCATTTTCACTTGTGTAAGGGTAATGAAGCTGAAAGAATCGTGCATGTGCATGTGCCGCCAGGTATACAGTGAGATCGTCTCATATAAATAGGCTGCTGTAAATGTCTTCATATTTCCGGTGGAAAAAAAACAACACACAAAAAGGCATTCCCATCACTGCAGCTTTCACACAAAAAAATTAAATAAATAAAAAAATTAATGCTCAACCCACCAAGGACTTCACCCCCAATTAAAAACTTTCCCGGTGACTCCATCCACATCACACGGAGTACTTTTTCAACCTTGTGTGCTTGTGTGGATTCCCCCTCCTTCCCCTCTCGACCCCTTCACTCAGTGACAACTAATGAGGAAGCAGAGCAAGACAATGAACCCTGTAATTTCACATTGCCATGGCAACTGTTGCCAGTGGACATGCCTACAAGTTGCATCTTGGGTTAAAGAAGTTTATTGCATTATATGTGTGAAGCACAGCATAAGGTCTTTGAAGCACTGTCATTTCCTATGGCAGCCGTCTTGAGTAGTAAGCATAAGGACACAAAGAAATGAGTGCATAGATGGAGAGGTGAGTTAATTTAATGAGGAAATAAAATAAGAGAGAAATGTGGGATTGACCTGAAGCCTGTAAAATCGGGGCATGGTCACCGTGACATCAGCAAAGTGAGTCATACACAACCATCAAGAAGCCTTGATCTTAGCATTTTGCATAATATTACCTTGAGCTTTTGGAGGTAGAGGAAAAAGTGGATTGCTAAGTTATTACATCTGTAGTGTATGGGTGCATTGCACATACAAAAATACAGACAAATTACATGAAATACACTCAAGATGTGGCCTGACATCTTGGAAGGGTGTTAGCTCATTTAATCAGACAGTAAGCCATGCTGTTTATCAGACAACTGCACCAATGCTCAAAACACGGATAAGGTTTAGTTCAGTAACTTGAATTACCAGACAGCTAGCTGCTATAGTTACACAGCATAAATAACGCATCAGGTAAGTGTTATCAGGATTTAAATGGGTTAGTAATATTAAGACGTTATTTAAAAAAGAAAGGAAACCCCAGACAGTTACTAATAGTTTTTACCAACTTTTTAACAAACAAATAAAAATATTTTAGTAAGATCAGTCAGATCCTGTTGAGAAAACAACAGCTAAAATATACTTGAGAAATAGGTCTGTATAGCTTCTCAGTCGTCAGGTCATGGTGATCTAAGGAGCCTGGAAAGAAAAGTGACTGGATTTTAAGTTTCACCTCTCATCTGAGAACCTTCTTTAGTTCTAAAACCAAATGACCAAACTACCCAAGAAGTAATAACCTTCACTTCTCACATCAACTCAGTGGACAGAAACAAAGTTCACCAGGGAAGATACAAAGGATAACAGTTTCTCATTTCTGGACTGTGCTGCGCTCACTGAGGAGAATGGAAACCTCAACATTGAAGTTTACCAGAAGACCAGTACCTACTCTTAAACTTGGAGTAATCAAGACCCCGCAACACAGGGCATAAAACGTTCCCTCTAAGCTTGAAGGGAAAGAAAAGGAACATACACGTAGAGAAAACTCTTAAAATATGTGGTTATCTTGATTGGGCTTTCATCAAATCAGAAAAGATGCCCAGTAAACAAGGTCAGACACCAACTAGGGCGAATCAGAAGGACAAACAGAATACTGTCATTCCTTATGTAGCAGGTTTATCAGAGAAACTCAGGAGAATTTTCTCCAAGCACGACATCCCCAGTGTATATCAGACACAGCCATAGACTCAGACAAAAAATGGGTCATCCCAAGGACAAAACTCCCAAACACAAACTAAACAACGTAGTGTGTGCAGTGCAGCGAGGAGAGCTCAGAACTCAATATTGGAGAGACCAAACAGCCACTTCATAAAGGCATGGCACAACATAGAAGAGCCACCTCCACAGGACAAGACTCAGCTGTACGTCTACATCTAAAGGATAAAGGACACTCTTTCAAGGATGTCAATGTTCCCATTTAGGACATCGAAGACAGATGGTTTGAAAGAGGAGTGAAAGAAGCCATCCATGTGCACAGTGAACGGTCATCCTTGAACAGAGGGGGTGGCTTACGACACCAACTGTCTGCCACCTACAATCCAGTTTTGAGATCCCTTCCAAGACGCCTCTACAACCACTCACATCATGTGTCAGTTCATCTCAATAAGTCACATGATAGGGCGAGGTAAGGTCCCGCAATGGTTTTACCCCAAACCTCTGCTGATAATGACCCGCACCCTTTTTCTCACCATGGCTCATTAGATACAGCACATGTGAGTCAACGGCCCTCTAAAGATACAACTCCAACTAGAGCTGGAGAACTCTTAGAACCAAAGAAGCTTCTCAGATGAAACGCCTTCAAGAAACTTAAAGTAGTCCAGGCATCTTCTATCCAAGCTCCTTAGATTACTTTAGAAATAAAAGTTTTTGTTGTTGTTTTTTTTTAAATAAAAAAATTCAAAGATAATTAGAAGACCGGGCAAGGTTATCTTACAAAGTGTTCAAGGTAGACGCGGACAGTATCCAAAAACATCTTTGAACAAATGCATGTATTACTGCATTTGTGATTAGATAACACTGTAAATATTAATGAACAGAGAAAAAAATCACTATTATTAATTTAATACTCTCTGAATATAACAGACCCTATCAATTCTTAAAGTGTATGTAAACACAGAGAAAATACTGCAGTTTTAAGCTGTTCATATCAAAGACTGAAGCTGAAGAATATTAAAATCCATTCAGTCTTAGCATGAAAAGACGAAAAGCCAATCTGGGATCATTTTTACCATTAGCCTCCTCATTACTTCTTTCCTCTTCCTCTTGTTCAGCATTTCTCTTTATTGTGCATGACAATAAAGCAGATCGCTAATTAAAAGCATGAGCAGTCACTGGTATTCCAAATGGACCACAGCCCAATTTAAAATAGAGCACAGTGTGAGGACAGCTTCCCTCGTAGCAAATATCCACCCCTCCTGCTCCCGGCGTGCCGACAAAATGTAATATTAAACACCTCAGCAAATGAAATCATTTAAGGCTGTTTGAAAGGAGATGTTGGATATCTGATGTGTACCAATTACACAGGCTTTGCACAGGTGAGGTGAAGAATTGCATTAAATTGCATGACTCTGGGAGAAATCTGGAGCGGGAAGATGGGGTGTATAGGCATGCACACACAAATAAAAAAAAATAAAGAAAAACACCTACACACCAACAAGATATCCCTGCACATCAAGCATGGCTGCCACGTCTCTCTAATCATGTTTAGCGGGTCAAGAAGGAGTTCGGGATCCCCCAAGTTCTCGCCTGTGGCTTAATCTTTGTTGTCATTTCATCTGAGCCATCCAGTATAGCCAAACAGATTAGAGAGGCCAGAGGCCAGACGCCAACTCCCATATGTGGCTTATCACCTGAGATCTTATTCCAAAAGAGCCTCCTGGTCAGAGCACACGCTCAGACAGGCACACACATCAGACCACACATGCACAGAGAGGAGCCGAGCACTAACATGCATCCCTTTTTAATTTGGCACGTCTCTGAGCATCAGTCATAACCTTTTACACGCGGTGTGGTGTTTATTTTTTTTCTTTCCATAAGTTATGACTCCAGAGAGACAAGAGGAAATAATATTCTGCTGGCATTTCCAGCTGGTTTGCTTTGTGCCTTGCTTGTGAGCTTTTATAGCCACATAGTGCAAACTTGTGATTCCCCCCAAACACACATGAATGGTTGCACATGTGTATGTTTTCTCCCACTGAAAATGCTACGTCCAGATAAACAGTCAACTTTAAGGATAGTAAAAAGCACACCGGCTGCTTATTAACCATTTTAAAGCATCTATTAAAGTCGTCATTACTTTATTGCAGAACTCTACATTATAAGAGTTCAATTCAACAAGCTCATTTAACTTTATTTATAAGAAGTATTTAGATAAATCATTTTTAATTTGATTTTTTTTTCATTTAAGCAATTTCAATGAGGTTTTCGTTTAGCAGTTTCACCTACAGATTGCCAGCAACCTCCAACGACCACTCGCCAACTGGTCAAGGAATATAGTTGTTTCCCAAGTGAGTGAAGGTTGCTCACTGGTTTGTAGGCCTAACAAACCAGTGAGCATTTATGGGGCCTCACTAAGGCCTTAGAAAGACTTTTAATCATAATTAATTTATAACAACTTCCACATCTGCTACTGATACGCAGTATTTAAATTATTACTCTACAATAACTAATAGGGGTTAAAACCACCGTGCTACTGATATGTCTGCAATTAAACAATTAGTTATTGGCAAACATACCTAACATAGGGTGTTGCCATTAATCTGCAGTAGTTGTTGCATTAGCTGACAAATATTACAAGGCCCAGGGCTTGTTTCCATCATATTTCTCAGAAAAAATTTAAAGATTATTTGATTCACAGCCATAGAAAACATTTTTATGTGTTTTCATCATTCAGCTGCTTAAATATAATAATCCAAGGATCCATCCTCATAGATGAGGAATCGCAGCTTTTAAATTAACCCTGTTGACGGGCGGCTTTCATTGGCACAAAAATGTGACTCTGAAAAACATTCATGTACATTATGTTTATTATCAGCAGCATGCCCACCTCCATCCAGCATGTGTGTGTCTGCACAAGAAGCAGAGAAGCATACCTGTGTTCCTTACCTGCGCATTTCTTACAGATGACCACACCCAGATTGACCGACGCCCACTCCGGCTGCGGCGCGCGGCAGTCGGCGCAGCTTCTATTGGCCTCTTTAAACCAGATCTTCTCTGCCACTTCATAGTCGTAGAGTGTCTCGGCAATCGATTCTTTCACCGCTTCAATCCACTCCTGCTTCTCGCGTTCTGACTCGGCCGTGAAGCTGCAACAATTTATTTTTTTATTTTATTTTTTGCCCCCACCCAACACATACCTCACTGTTATTGATTTGATTTGAGAGAGCAATTAAACAGCACAGTATCGCTTGGCAGGGGTTACGGGGGTGTGCAGTATTTGGAGTAGTTTTGGAGGGGAACGGGGGTGCTAAGTGTGTATGCCTACGTGTGATTGCAATAGCTTTGGTGAAATTGATAGGGGGGAGGGAAGGGGGCAGGTAAATCAATATGTCTCACCATGCACCTCTAAAATCTATAAAGTTCTAATGCGGGAGTGTTTTTTTCCCCCTTTCTTTCAGGATATTATTTCTACATTAGACCCAGAAAAGTTAAAAAGTGCTGATGGAAAGAAAAAAAAAGGATAAACATAACCCATTTATAGCTTCAATATATATGTATATATTTTTAAATCAGATTTACACTGTTGCTCCAGCACGAGTTGGAGCAAGAGCTCTGTAAATCTGAAAAAGGCTAGGCAAAGGAGTGAGATGAGCTTGGCAATACAGATGGTGCTCCTTCTGTTGACATGGGTGCAGTAAGTGAAATTACTGCCACATGATGGCAATTTGTTAGTTGTAGCCAAGCGCATTAAGAATATTTGGGAGAATACATCATTAACAGTCACTTAGGTTTACATGCACTATAATAACCCAGCTACAATGATGAGATTAATGAGATTTCTCCAACTATTGGTCTTATTTCAGAGGGATTGCTCATACTCAAGAGGCCTTATATGCAAGCACTGCATGTCATTTGCAAATATTTCAATCTACTCATGTTGCTCTCATTAATTTTCCAAAGTAAATAGATTTTTTTTTTGGTGCGCACACACACACACACACACACACACACACACACACACACACACACACACACACACACACACACACACACAGTATAAGTCTGTTACTACCTAATAAGCCCTCATGCAGACATCTTGCAGGGACAGAAAGCAGAGGTTTCCAATGAGGAAGACAGTGTTTCATTTTGCGTGCATTTTGAAGAAGAAGCTGCTGAAAGTAATGACTATCTCAGTATTATCTAAATGTATTCCAAATGTGCGTAACAAGCAGCCTGTGTGCACGTATAAGCTGAAGCAGGAGCAAGCAAGAGACAAAGAGACAGGCAGGGGGAATGACAGATAGACAGAGATATAAAACTGAGGGGAAAGAGACGGAGAGCACCCTAGCTTGACTGAAAGAAGCACTTAGACAAGAGAAATGGGACCAGCGGTCTCCATGGTAACCTGGCAACCAGTGTAAAGTAAGACTCAAGATGTTGAGTCAGAGGGGTGTGGGTGAGGGTGGGTGGGTGAGTGTCGAGGTGAGGGTAGCCTAGAGCAGAGGATGTGCACCAGGCCAGCCTCGCCCAAGTAACCCAGGCGAGATCGATAGGTTGATTGGGTTCAGCTGTTCTGTGCCCACTGGTCTCTGCCCGGGGCCCATCAAAAGAGATGACTGCTCACACCGTCTGCTCAACTGCAACACGGCCCCGGAAAAACCACAAAGGGACCGATGGGAGGCGGCACAGGAGTATGTGAAGGTGTCAGAGTTTTTTCAGATATGAAGTGAAGGCTGGGTCAAAAGTAAGGCCATAAAACAGACTGCAGCTTTAAGGACAACAGACGTTAAACGGAAGGAAAATAAAATAATTTTGAATGGAAATTTGAATCATACACCTAGTTTTCTGTTAATGAAGACCTCCAAAAATGGATGAGATTGAGAGGTTATACTGCTTTACAAGCTAATGGTAAATAATTTCTTGCATCTGCACTGTAAGTTGGACATTTTACAAGCAGTCTTGTATTCTGATGAAATCTGTCAATTACCCTTACCAGCAACAGCTACAACCTTATATCCTCTGGTGCTATTTCATGCTGCTTCCATGTAATTATCTGGCCATTTAGAAAAGCTGAAAGTCATTTAATCGAGGGCCTTAAATCACACCCTTAGGCAGTAATAATAGCAAGTAGCTACTAAATACTTGCTATTATTATTGCAGAAGTGCTTTTCACACAGTCAAGTGTGGCTACATTCAGTGCTTTACTCAAATAAGGTTAAAAAGTTGAGTGTGAAACAAAGGCTATCATAGTTAGCTGAAACTAACCTAAAGAAGAAAACTAGGTGCGCAAAACCTAAACCTTAAAATAAATAAAAACTACATTCCTGAGAAACATGAAGACACAATACCAGTAAAACCAAACTTTCTTAGTAACGCTAATGCTAGCTAGCTAGCCAGTTAGCAATGTTCTATCTCTTTTTGATGTCATGGCAACCCCTTTGGGAATAAATAGTGTAGCGTGCTGGCAAGTCCTGAAAATTCTGCACAGGTGGCTGTTCAGCCGTATAAAAGACAGATATAGCCCTTGCAATGTTGTCCACCAGTTTCTGGACTCAATTCATATTTTAAAGCCTAGCATTTTGTCTGTAGCAATGTTGGTTATTTGGAGCTATGAGTTACCATATTCGGACAAGAAATTGGATTTCTAACTTATCAGCTAAGCCTACTAAAGTCAGTCAGCAAGCTGAATCCATACACTGTAAGGATGGGATGCTCAACTATATGGAAAATAGCACTGCGCCATAAATCTAAAATCCTAATCTTTCCATTCTAGTGCTTTCCATCCAATTGTCATGAAAGTTTTGGGGTTGTTACTTTAAAAGAGGCCATATACACAATCTTTTAGTATTTACATATAAACACAAAGCCAACAACACAATGCAAAGCTGAAAACCAGCTCAAAAAGACTTCAAAGCAATCGGCATGTTGATTCTATTCTAGAAAACATGGGGGGGAATTCAGGCTACAATACGATATCGCCACTCATTAAAGTTGTAGACCAGGGGTGGGGGAACTCCAGGCTTCAAGGTTACAAACGTTCTTTTTAAAAATGCAAAGTTGTGTACTGTAGTTAATCATAGGATTAACTTGCTTTTGGAGCCAGGCTCAAACAGCTATAGGTTCTACATTTTTAGTCACTTCAAGGTTGACATTATTTCCACCCATGGAAGTGAATCCTGAAGATGGTCGAGTCCATGGAAATATATAAATGTTTTTATAGAAATTTACTGAATGTTGGGAAGAATGGTTAATAAAATTGGTGTAAATACATTACTCGTGTGCCATCTTCTTTTCCAATAAAGCTTAATGCCGCTCACGTCCGTCGATTAAATCTAAGCTAAGAGACATTTAACTAGGAAATGAGGAAAACAATTTCTTTGAGATATAGATAGCAAACGATTTCTTTGTCAGGTACAATGACATCCTAGAGTCTTCATGTTACTCTGAGCACAATGTGATATTTTTATAATTGGGTTTGTAGTCTTTATAGTAAGTTAAGCAGCTCATCTAGCTCCATATTTCATCTGAAATACAGAGTGAACAAGAAGAAAAGTCAAGCAATTCCATTAAATAAGACCCTCTAACAGTAAGTTTCAAATGCCCTACATGGCCTTCATGGTCCGCTCTCTGAAGTCAGCTTCAAGATTCCTCATTCACCCAAGGATTTAATTTGACTCCCCACTCATGAAAATGTATTTTACACAAAAAGCCCTATGACTATCAAATTTGGTAATCCAATTTTGAAGTCTAGTGGCTTGACATTCTCAGTTTCTCTGGCTTGTTATATGAGAAATAGTTTTTGTTAAACATAGCACTTATATATTGAGTAACAGCCAGTTTAAGATGGAGAACCTCAATATTTCTTGAAAAATTCATCTGGCCATGACAACTAGTCACTCCCAGAGGTGTTTATTACGGAGAGAGTGACGCACTTTTAACTGTGGATAATCAATACAGCCCCTATGACCTTGACAAGAAACCAACAAACATCGCTTCTTAGAGTTGCCCTCCTTTACAGAGAGAATCCCACAGAGCTCATATCCTGCAGTCTAAAAATTTATTTAACCACGCGTCACTGACACCACTAAATTGACCGTGTTATTCTACATGAGTGGCATCTATCATTATGTCCATCTGCAATGTTATTAATGAACAAAATCACTAAGAGATAATAGTAAAAAAAATTTAAAATCACCCATCTGTGTAAAATGATCTACAATAGAGAAATGTCCAACTCCTTAAAAGTCTTTTCATTTGTACCCCGAAGACCTTATTGGGCCTTGTGTACCATAATCGACTGCATCGGTGCATCAAGGCCTGTAGCTCTGCTGAAGTCCAGCCCAGAATGCTTTGATAGTAGCTTCAGCTCATCTGTATTTTTTGGCTTTGATGTGTTTCATCTAGGGCTGCACGATTTTGCATAAAATGAGAATCACGATTTTTTGGCTTAGAATTAAGATCACGATTCTCTCACGATTTTCTTTTCCAGTATAAATATTTATTGCGCTTATTGACCCTTTAAGACCTACCATAGAACCAAGTCCGCCAGAGCTTATATTATATTTTTACATGCTGTGGAGCCATTTTTGGGAGCATTTTAAGTTGATATACATCAATACAACCATTATAGCCCAGATTTTAATAATATGTATGTATTAAGTGCATAGTAATTACATAAATTGCAAAAAAGTGCAATAAACTACAAATAAATTGAAAATCGTTTTTGTTTTTTTAAGATATATTTCTAGTTAGAGAAATTTAAGAGGCTTATCCCTCAAAACTGTAAATACAAAAAAGTTGCACAAACTAGTTTCCTACCACAGGAAATTTATTTTAAGTGTCTTCATAGTTTTATTTTTGAAATACACCAATTTTCACATACTGCAGGAAAAACGAAAATAAATATTATAATGCAAATTTGCAAAAAAAAACAGCATATGCATAAAAATAAACTATTTCCAGCAGTGCAATATGAGTCCTAAGCATCCCAGAAACGACACAGAAAGACAAAGTCAAACATAACTTTTAAAAACACAAGTATGGGCTCATAAGGCCAGATGGTAAAAAACTACATTTCCGCAAAATGACGTCACTTCCGGTTCCTGGCAGGTCAAGGGGGACATGCGATAGTTCGCGTTGATGGACGTAGGAAGTGTTATGAACAGCTGATCGGATCGGCAAAGCGTGCTTCTGGAATATTATGTTTTTGTTGCTGCAAGTGCTTTTTATGCAATTTTTGCAAAGCTATATGTGGAAGGAAACCCTGACTTAGGACAAGCTGATGACATAAGATGTAAGTACAACTCCTCCGGTTTCATATGCAAAAAAAATTATTGCGCTAGCTTACGTGATTGCAGAGCTACCGGGATTTAAAAATAGTTACGCAAAATGGAGCGTGTCCGCTCCGACCGGCTTTAAAGGGTTAACTGCACATCAACTTCGTAACAGTTGAGATTGAACATAAAAACAATAAATAAACATAAAAACAACAAATGTCTCACGTTTTGTTGTTGCCGCAAAATGTTGTACTGCTTGAAATTCCGTCTCCACCGTTGCTGGACACTGCGTGTATAGAGCAGGTAGGGCAACAATAGAAAAATAGTTGCGGGACAGCACTGTGTAGCGTTTGTCTAGGGTGTTGATCATTTTCCTAAATCCCTCGTTTTGCACAGTGTTGATGGGAGCCATATCTTTGGTCAGGTGATAAGTAATAGCCTCCGTAATTTCTTTGTGCCTGCGGGAGTTCGACGGGTATAGGGAAGCGCTGTTCCCGTTATTGATATTTGGGTGGTTGACCGGGACGGATTTTCTCCTGTCACTTTCTCGTCATCCCTGACGTGCTCTCCGTTGTTTTTTCCCTGCTAATTTTAGCATCACACGGCACAGCTTCTGTATCACGTGGTATAAGGCTCCGCCCTTGTCATTTGTTGAGCAGGAAGAGTGAGCGCTTGTTTTCATGCAGATTACGTCCCGGATCAAAATGCAGTACAATCGTCGTCTTTTTTTATTTTTTTATTTTTTTTTTAATCGTTGTCATTTGGAAATGAGATCGCACATAAGTATGAATCGAGATCGCGATTTTCTAACGATTAATCGTGCAGCCCTAGTTTCATCTTGACAAAAGATTGTTTTTTGGGGGTTCCTATCAGTTGGTTTGCCAGTAAAGCACAGTAATAACATGAGCAGCAAACCATGTGGTAGTAGTTTTGGCAATATCTCCATACAGCTTGTTGGAAGATGGAAACGTTGTCCAAAACTTGGCAGATTTTGCATTGGCTTTGGACACGATGAAACACAGTAGACCAACCGCCAAGAACACCAGCAGATAACACAGTACCCCAGATCATGACAGGTTGTGGAAACTTCATAGTGGACGTCAAAAATCGTGGATTATGTGCCTCTCAGCTCTTCCGTCAGGTTCTTGGACCTTGGCTTCAAAATGAAATCCAAAATTTACCTTCTTCTGAAAAGAGGAATGCCAACTAAGTATGAGTCCAGTTCTTTTTCCCTTTAGCCCAGATAAGATGCCGATATTGTTGCTGGTACATGAGTGGCATGGCATTAGCAACACAACAGCTGGAGCTCCTTTCCAGAAGACCTTACAAGACTGTGCGTGTTGGTGCTTGATGCACTGAAACCACCCTCAGTCCCCCTATGGAAAGCTCCCAAGTTCTTGACAATCTTCTCAAGACTACAGTCATCCCTGTTACTTGTACACATTTCTTTTCCAGTCAGCTTTCCATTAATATACTTCAGTAGAGAACTCTGAACAGCCAGCCTTTCAGCAATGACCTCCTATGGCGATCCTCCTTGTGCAGGGTGTTAATTATCATGATCTGGACACCTGTTGAATCAGCAGTCTTTCCCATGATGATGGTTCTTAGGACTTAACTAGACTGAGAGATGCACTGTGTTTACACTGTGTGAAAAGTAATTTACTCCAACTTGAAATAAAATGAAATTCTAATAATCTGAGATACTGGATTTTTTATTTTTCATGACTCACAAAGCATATTCATCAAAAATAAAACATAAAAGACTTGAATTTCTGCACATGAGATGTAATACATATTTGAACATGTATCCTTTTCAATTAAACTATGAAAAAATAATTTTTTAAAGATTTTCTCGCCTTTTGTGGGTTTTTTTTACTTTTTATTTTTTAGATGAACTAGTAGAAGTGTGCGCAAGCCACAGGCTGTTTGAGTTCCACTCTGAAGCTGTGTGTGAGCACACATGCTGAAAACATGAAGTGGCCTTCAGCGGACACTGTAATCATTCCTCCCATTGGAAACACAAAAAAAGACCTCAACAACAATTACACTGAAAGTGATGGCAGACAAAATCCACAGTTAAAAAGAAATAATGTGCAAATACAACACCGGAGCCCGGCAGTTTTCGCAGACAGGTGCAAACAGTAACGCGGCAGAAATGGACACGGGGACGGTGACTAGAGAAATATAACCACCATTTTAAGGGTCATTTTCCAAATTACGAACGCTTACCCCTGGTGATTTCTAGCAATGATTTCTTAATGGCTTTAGAGAGAGCTTTTTTATTTTTACGCTATCCACCTCAAGATCGCTTTCTGTTCACTTGATACAATGCAGCTGAAAGGAATCAGTGGGCAACAGATTACATTTGAAAAACTTTACAGTAATGAGTCCTTCAAAAACCAAAGCTCCCGCACTCAGAACAGCCCAAACACCAGGCTGCCGAGAGCTTTCATTACCAAATACTTTCTGTCCAAGGCAGAAAAATTGTGAAACTGTCCAAAGACCTCAATACACATCAGACAAACAAAAAACAAAGCAGACAAACATGGATTTTCTCCAATATGCCCTTGAGCTAGGCATTTATCTGCAGCTTTACTGTAGCACAAGTGTGTTCTGATCATGAGCCCAAAGTTTTTCTCTCTCCCCAAAGTTGAACGTCTTTGCCTGCCGACGTCTCCTCTCCTCTGTGCCTCATTGTCATTCCCTCTACTCTTAAAAGTTTGCTATTGTATCCAACACAACGGACCGTCCACTTAACGGCAGCGAAAACAATAGAAAAGCCAAAGTGAGTCTCCACAGCTTAAAGTGATTAGATGAATTTCTCACTAATCCCCACCTTGAGCAGGTAGGAGAACGCTCCCAGGGCTACCAATCGATTTGATACACACTCTCACACAGAGATACACACACACTCTAACCTTTTCTAAAATCATCTCATCAAAACTATTCGGGAGCTCATTTGTGTTCGGTTTTTTGGGGGTCCTTACAAAATGGCAATTACATCCAGCGTATTAACGAAGGTGCCAAACGATGGGACCATTAAGGGAGCTGACACAAACAGATCGATCGGATATACAACAGACACGTGGAGGAATGAGAGCAAAAATAAAAATCTTTACGCGAGGCAACGGGCAACACAAAAAAAAGAAGAAAGAAAGAAAAAAAGGAAGGGCTGAAAAGAGGAAACGGTGCAAAAAGCACACGCAAACAAACGAGCCGTGCTTTGTCCAGGCAGCTGTGACGGTTGTATTCTAAATGGGCCATTACAGCACAAACAAGCAGCACGCTCATTGATCGCAGGCCCACAGGACTCGAGGCATCTGAAAGGCTTTGTGCCCTACAGAGGCAGAGATACCTGTACAAAGCTCCCAGAGGAGACTTCATAAAAAAGCATGGTGATCGTGTACGCCCCGCTATGATCAATATGTTTATAGTTTGTAAGAGGCGGATGCGGTGAGTTACAAGATGCTCCGTCACAGTGATTTGACAGGAGTGCTGCTAAATGCGGTAAAAGCAAACTTATGAAGAGTTTCTCTTTTGTCTCATTAGAGCTCAGGCTTAACTTTGTGACACGGCTGCTCATTAGTTACACCCCAAAGGAAAACAAAGAGTAAAAAGCGCATACATTTGTATTAAATGACTGACAATGAAAATAAGTTTGGTTCAATGGCTTTGACTGAGCTCCTGTTTAAGAAACTTTTTTTTTGGTTTGTTCAGATATGTAACCACTAAGGTCACGTTCACATCTGTGGTTCTGCTCAGCTGGTCCAGAAATGAAATATTAAATTTGCAGCCTCGTTATTTAGATCTGCCACAAACAAACCACGAGGAGTAAAAATGGAGCCTGGCAGACCGACAGGTAACTCGCTGATTGGGCGGGCTTAATGATGAAATCCTGCATCATCGTTGCAGGGCAAAAAAGTTGGTCAAGTTGTTTTGTCCAGGTTGCATAACAGAGCAATTTGTTTCAGTCTCAGTTTGTCTGCCATGAATTAATCGTTTGGTCTGCAAAATATCCTACAATGGCAAAAAATGTCCATCAATGTTTCCTTGAAGGCGAGGTAAGGTTTGCAAATTGCTTCTCTTGTCTGTTGATAGACTGAACATATTCAACATCTACTACAGAAGACCAAGATGATACTCAATTATGTATTTCATCGAGTCCTTGCAGATTAATTTGTTTATGAAAAAACTGATCATTTCAGCTCTAAATCTCTCAGCTGTTTTCAGAATCGTGCACATTTATCTGAAGAGAGCCAAAAAAGTAACGACTAATGTTTAGTATTATTTGTAGGAAGAAGCATTGCTTCTCTTATACCATGTGTAACAGGCAAATCGTGTTATCATTTTTATTATTATTTTTACCTCTCAAAGAACAAAGTCTATGATTATACCAGTGGACAACGCCTTCGCTATTACAGTAATGTCCACAGGTTCCTGGATGATGGCCCTGTTTTATGTGACTACAGCAGATGGTCTCATTTTTATTTTAGTTTCACCACATCTAGGTTTAGCTTTTAGTTTGGTTTTAGTTAACTATAATAACCTTCATAGTTAGGCTAACTTATGATAAGATTGTTGTCCGTATTTTACTTTTTATAATTTTGTTTTTGAATGATTTAGATTAACGGTCACCGACAGGAAATACTTCATCTTTGGAGGTCAGCTATCAGCCACTCGTGACACTTCCTATGGAGTTCCACAGGGCAGCTATCTGAGCCCGTTAATGTTCTCACTATACATGTGGCCGCTTGTTAATCAGCATAATATTTGCTACTGTGGTTATGCAGATGATACACGGCTATATGTTTCTGTAGAGGCAGTGATGCTTTGACTAAACTCTCTATTACTGTATTTAATTGGCAGTAATATCAAATATTATCTATTCAGAAGTTTGGGACATTAGCAACGAGTGTAAAACCACAAGTTAAAAGTTTTCTTTCTCATTCAGATTTGAGCTTTAAAGCTCATATTAAATCAAACAGTCATTTAAGTGATTAAAATGCAACTTTAATTCAAGGGGTTTAACCAGGTATTGTTACAGCCATTTTTATACATTTGGAGAGCCTAACCAGCAACAGTATGATGGCCAGGTGAGGACTGTTTTATCAAAAATTAAGTATAGAACTTGCATTTGGTACTAGAACTCTCAATATGACGTACCAAGAGATGTTAGTGCAGGTGAGGGAGACCATCATTACACAGAAAATACTACATAAATCTACCAGGAAAACAGCAAAAACGTTAGCAGCGGCCAAAGTTAACAGTCTGCAACAATCTTCTCAAGAATAAATGCACCGACCAGCTGACCATGACAACTAAACTAGATGATTACAGGATTGTTTTCTCAGTCTGGAAAACTCCTTCACAACATCTAATCAAGTCAAAAACACTCTCGAGGAGGTAGAAATATCATCATCAAGTGTCTACAATTACTGGTTACACTTAAGAATAAGGAGGACGGATTAGAGACTGCCAGAAAACATCTACACATCTCTAGTGTTTAATGACCATGTGACACCTGGTAGAAGCAGCAGGATGAACTGTGCAGTGTACAGGGCTTTACTGCCCGCTCAGATTCAGACAAATGCTACAAAAGTGCCTGGATAATGAACCAAAGCATATTGCAGGAGTCTCACGAGGCAATTGGATATTTTTCAATGGCCAAGTCAGTCATCTGATCTCAACCCAAAAGGGCAGCTCATCAGTTATTAAATACAAAACTGAATGCAGAGACTCACAAACAAGCAGCAACTGAAAGTGACTGCAGCAGAAGCCTGGTCTAACCAGAACCTACAGGGACAAGAGAGTAACTGTAGAGCCAGATCACTCGCATATCACAGTTACTTGGTTATATTTGCACATAAGCACCTTATAAGTATATTTATTGCCTCCTTGTGTGTGCACACAGTGTACATGTGCATGCCCTGTACTAGAAAATATATCTGTGAAACTCCACAACACTTAATACAAAAAACATATATATTGAAACAAAACTGCTGAACACAATGAGCTTAGAGTAGCTAATTAACATCATGATGATATAATTAGGTGAACAGCTGAAACTTGCACACGCTGAATTGTGCGCACTAAATCAAATACCTGTCTTTGAGGTTGATGAACTGCAGTTGTTTTCTTTATGCACCACTGCTGATATATGTGGGGGGGGGGGGGGGGTTTCCACCCCTCAATTTTCAGCAGTTTTCTTGCCTGTGGCATCTACACCGTTATATGAAGATGAAGCATGGTTGTGTTTTCACAATTTTTGTCATTGACTTGGTACTTAAGCCAAGACTGCAAATGCATCTAATAAGTCAAGGATTTAGCCATGAACTTGCTGAGACCTGACAAAGGAGGCATCTTCAATCACTGCAATATAGCAGAGATGCAGTTAATGTGTGGCTGTTATTGTGTAGTTTGACTCCACTTTTTCAGAGGCTCTGCTAAAACAGTGTTTTAAATCATTTTCACTAACAAAGTAACACTTCTCATCCAGCTCCCTTCATCAGCACATTTGACTGTATCAGCTTAATTGAACTCTTGTTTTTCACAGATAAGGAGCGAGGGATAGTTTTCTTTTTGCACATTTCATAAAAATGAAGGGAGGAAATGAAGTGAGGTGTTAGGCAGGTAGCACGTACAAAAAGAACAAAAACAGAAAGAAATCAACTTCTTCCAAACAGCTACATCTCATTAATATTCACTCCCAAAAAATACAAGATACTGGTGAATAAATTCTCCACCTCTGTTACAAGAAAGAAAGAGGCCACTATGTGAATATTATTTGACTGAAAGTTCCCTAAACTCTTATCATACTGTGTGACTGTTAATACCCTCAATATATGAGAGCAGCTTAACTAAAACCCCTGTCCTCACCCTTTACTGTAGCCGTAATGGATGGTTTGTGAGATATGACTTCTGAGATTAGAGTAAAGTGTAACAAGAGACTTATTGTAAGGACATTTCCTAAACTGTGTGGCTAGAATTAGAAGATGATCCTGCAGGATTTGTTTGTAAGAGAACTGGAAATCATGTCTTGACTTCCCACAGCCTCCTATGGTAAGATTTAAACAAATGTGGAGGTGTACAATGTCAACCTGGCTAAAAGAGAGTCTGTATCGAAGGCGAGGGGCGCCATCATTTCCAACATTCGTCTTTGAGAAGATGAAAAAGAAATAAGAAGCAGAGTATGTGTTAAGGTAAGAGCTGAAAGATCAAACGGATAGAGTGCACTCTTCTCTCACACACATAAAAAGACAAATCAAATATCACGTGCAGCCGAGCATGAATAGCTCTTTGTTGGTGGAAAAAGCGTGCAGAAACATGCCAAGCTACATGCCGTACACAAACACAAATGAAGAGTAGACATACCAGAAGTTTTTGAAGGGCGTGTTGATTTCAAAGCCCCTGCGGTCCACGTCTCTGATGTTGGCAGCGGTCAGTTCCACTTCAGCGACAGCCAGCCCCGCTTTGTAATCCTGAAAATCACAAACACAAAGATAGAAAAAAAATGATAACCATTTAACAGATTGTTCACATTTTCTCAGCAAAAAATATAAAAAGGAACCGTTTATCCTCTTCTTACATTACAGGATTGAGTGTTTACCTCACTGTTAAATATGGAGCTAAAGCCACAAGATCGT
Organism: Rhamphochromis sp. 'chilingali'; assembly: GCF_963969265.1. Lineage (NCBI taxonomy): Eukaryota > Metazoa > Chordata > Actinopteri > Cichliformes > Cichlidae > Rhamphochromis > Rhamphochromis sp. 'chilingali'. The sequence continues at coordinate 33,256,634 of NC_137929.1, read as the reverse complement.
TAGCCTAGCATTAAGGCTAGAACCAAAGAGAAACAACTGGACACAAACACTCGTTATTTCTACATTTTTTTTTCATTATTCTTTTCACCTGCATCTTTGCAACAAAACAAACAAGCATGACCAAACGTTTCGTAACTCAGAATACACAAAACATAAGTCTTTCTTTTAAATTTTTAACAGAGAGGCTAGCTAAGCTAAGCTAATATTACATGACATTTACGCTAACATCATGTTTGGAAAGTACACAATTAAATACCTTGAATCTTCTCAGCTTAGTCTTAATAAGGATGCAAATAAGTATTTTAATGAATTAAAATTCACTGTACTTTGAATTGCTTTTTTAATTTTTATTCTAGCTCATCAAACAAGCTAATAATCTCAGCGTTCTCCTACAAAGAGAAAGAAGTCTGGGGCTTTTCTGTGTGGGTTTTACATGTTCAACCCATGTCTGTGGAGTCTCTCCAGGTACTTCAGCTTCCTCCCACAGTCCAAAGACTTACATTTGGTTAGATTATCTAGTGATTATAAATTAGCCATATGTATGAATGTGACCATGAATTGTTGTCCATTTATATCTGTTATCCCTGCAACAGCCAGTTCAGGGTGTAGCCTGTGTCTTGGCCCTTGTCTCTTAGCCCTCCATGACTCTCCATGACTCTCAACTGGATAGCTGGAAGAGAATAGATGCATGAATAGATGGATGGATGGAAGGATGGATGGATGGATGGATGGATGACCATTATAAATGCAGGTATTGAAAGACTGGAAAGTAGCTAATATCGGCCTGCTGCCAAACCGGTCGGACTCTATTAATGTTGTGCTTATTTGCCTCTTAAAGGCCCCTTTTATCTTCTTAGTAAATAAATAAGCATCAAAATTGATTGTGAAGTGTTGGCCTAACATGGCATTCTGAATTGTACTGAAGCAAACTGCGAAAGTTTTTTTTTCCTCACTAAAAGAGTGTTACTTTCCTGTACATCTTTATTTCCCCCACTTTTAAAGCACAGACATATGCTTCAAGTTGAAAATGAATGCAGAAAATATTAAAAACAATGTTCCCTAAGGGGCCCTGCAAATATTTGGCTTCAACCACTGGGCAGCACTTCAAGCCCCTTCTGGTCAAATTACAGACCCTGCTTAATAAGGTGGGATCAACAGGTCAGCTCATTAAAGTCGCAACCTGTTACTCAAATGAGGCTTGAATGTCAACACTGAGGAAGAAGCACAGTCACAGCTGTATATTATATAGTATATACATAAACACACACAGGAAGTGGATATAATGTTAGACTCGTGAGAGGGACCTGCTGAACTGTCATTGACTTTCTTCCTCTCCTCACCAGTGACGCACAAACTGCCTCTGTATGTGGTGTGCGTGTTTGTGTGTTGCAGAGATACACCGGGATAAGTGTGTATGTGTGTGAGACACATAGAAAGCAATAGAAACCAGAAAGAGATAGGGAGAGTATACCTGCGCATAACAGCAAAGCTCTGTTAAAGCCAAAAGTTTCATCTCGGGAATCCAAACCAACCCGAGCTTTCAGCTTCAATGTTTTCTGAGGCACATTTCAGAAAATAGGGGTTATGTGCAAAGGCACAGTTTTCACAAGTTCCACTGTAACTCTACATGCCCCTCCCTTCTCCCACTTCACCCTCAACACTCACAGCAGTTTAGACCATTTTCTATAGCCTAGAGCTCCGAGCCAGAAAGAGACGGAAAAACAGACGGGGAGACGGAAGAAGCGCACCCACTCCCACACATATAAGCAAAATATCAAAACAGAGCCGAAATCCGAGGGGTTCCAACTTTACAGTAAAGAATAATACACACTCGAAAGCATCCCTGATGCACTGAGACAAAGCCAAAAAGACGTGACTCAAAAAGATGAGGGTGACAAAGAGCGCGAGAACACAGAGGAAGGGAGAGACCGGTGAGAATGTGCATGTGAAGGGAGGTCATGATAATCCTCACTGAGAGTGGGTGAGACAGGCGAGGGGTCAGCTGAGCAGTTGACAGAGAAAGTGCGTGTGTTTGTGTGTAAAAAGCCAGAATAAAACACCATCTTCACAAATACTCCAACAGCGAATTACAAATACTGCTTAAGTGAGGAGCACTAAACGCTGCCACGCTGTGCCAGCTATAAATCATGTGTGTTTTCTGCGCTAACTGTTCTTCAGCAGCGAAAACAATTTGCACTAATTACGCCCAAACAAAGGAGGAAATGAATCTATGCCATCGACGCTGATTAGGCGCTTTTTTTGGAAACGCACGACCTAGCGGTGAGAAGACGCGTGCACGTGTGTGTGCGCGTGTTTGTGTGTGTGAAGGAGAAGAGCGCTGCCATATCTCTTGCTAAATAATTAGCAACCACCTTCTCAGAGCAGCCAGATTTTACAGATTGCAATCCAAGATGGAAGTTTACTTAAATATTTTTTCATGCTGCAGCATTTCCAGCCTGATCTTTTTGCTATTGTGTGGGCTGGATCAATTGAGGCTAATGTTGTCAAAATCTTCATTTGGCCGTCGTTAGCCCCAATTAGACTACTTCAAACAAATTTAGAGGACTGTAGTGAAAAGCGCGACCAATTATTCTCCCGTCCCACAGTTCCGCGCAACGATACCAGGAGAGGACAACGAGGCAGCGTCATGCGGAGATCCCGTGAAGCTTTATGAGTAATTAAGACCCTTTGATTTCACAAGAGGATGACATAAGCGACGGAGAGAAAGAGAGAGATAATGTGAGAGTGAGGCTTGTATGGCCAGGTCCTAATTGAGCTGAAACTTTTGACGCGAGGGCCTCGAGGGCAGCAAAAACTTGCCTCTCTCTCCTATCAATTACAGCCGTGTACAGTTGTTGCTCTTTTAAGTTCAGCGCGTTCAGAGGTTTGAAGACGCATGACGCTGTAATGAGAGCGTGGGGGTCATGGAGTAGAAATGCAGTCTCCTTCAAAGCTCGCAGTTGCCGTCCGTTCAGATCAGCAGAGGAGCTCGATGTGGCGTTATAAAAGAAAACACACGAAAAGCCCCGCAGAAGGACAAACGATTTACATGGAAGAAAAAGAAATGACAGCAGAAGGATGTCTGCATGTGTACGCGTGCATGCAGGCATCAGTGTTCACGCCTGTCTGAATGCATGTGCCGAGAGGGCAAAGCAGTCACCTATATCTAATGACCCTCATCTCACTCGGGCAGCCAATTAGAGAGTTGGGTGTTAGCGGCCGTCCAGCCCTCACCACTCGTTACCTACCCAATATGTGCTGCAGCCTCCTGCCCTCTCCAATTAATTCACCAAGTATGGAGGGATGGAGAGAAGAAGCAAAGGCATTAGAGGTAAAAAAAATAACCCTTTTTACAACTGCTGAGGGGTAGGAGGCATTAATGGCGCTTATAGGAGGAGAGAGAGGGGAAAAGGCCCTAAGGCGAATGTTCTCACGCATGTGTATGACTTACTACTTGTGGTCCATATGCAAAGCATCTCAGGGAGGTGAAACTAATTTTTTATTTTAAAAAAGTAAAAAAAAAAAATTAGCTCATATCAACAAAATCTCGAGAACTGTTACAAGGCGTGAAGGACAAAGTCTCGCTCACGCTTAACCTCGTGAATTCTGCACAAAGGCCGTTTGGAATATTCCAATTATTTCTCTCAGAGCTTTCCAAGTCAGTCGCTTCTCAGCACAGAGCCGCTCTGAAAGAAACCCAGACAAATAGAGGCAGGGCTCCACGTCTATCTCCAATTCCATGACCACTCAACCACTTAAAGCTGCTCTAAAAGCATGCAGGGTAACACCGTCTCACACAGAGGTAGGCGAGTTTAAAAGAGCACACATGGAGACAAAAGACTATTTGATTATTTTAAACATCGGGCGGCGAGGCAGCGAAGGGCGGCGACAGGGTGGAGAACACGGAAGTCACATGAACGCATGAAGACAAGAGTTTGATGTCTTCAATTTCTGTATTCCTCAAAGTCGGTTGAGGGCGCGTTTCAACCAACAACCAATAAAAGACACATTTTTGGTCATTTGGTTAAAACATTTTCACAGAGCTTGACTGGGGATCCTGCAGGTAGCTGTAAAGACTTTTAAGACTCTCACAGCTCTTCCATCGTGAGATTGTCTGGAAAAAACATAAAGATCATAGGTTTCTGTAACTAATAGCACATGACTCCAACGAGCGTCAGTCCACCCGGACCTTAGCATGCACAGACCTCAATCAGGGGGACTTTGATTATTCTGAAACTTTTATTCTAGCTCCAGTAGAAGGTCAGATTCATTTGGTTTATTTCCCCCATCAGCCTCAGCTGCTCTTTGTTCTAATTAACAAATGCTAGCATGCAAACACACAATTAATACCACTTTCAGACAGCTACAAGAAGCATCGCAAGTAATCTTCTCGGTGCAACCTTCATTTGACTACAGCTGACAGCGTCTGCCCACAGACCTGACAACACACGACAGTGTCACAAACACACAAGACAGTCATGAATCTTTATTTGTGTGCAGCTGAGATCAGATGAGTCCTGAGTGTGCGTGCAGCAATGACTAGGAACAGCAACGTGTTTGCTGGGCACTGCAGCAGGTGTAAACTTACTGCATGATGGTGTTTGATTACAATAAAGTTAAAATTATTGAAAGTGCAACCCCACCGTGAGCTTTTGTCTAGTCGCAACTTGTGGTCACATTCAGTTTTAGCTTCACATGCTGTCTGGTCCATTTTCTCGACTCACGATGTTACTGAAAATAGTGTGATGGCAGCGCAGGCTTCAAGGCTGTCTATATGTGATAGACAACAACTGCGAACAGAGACACAAACCTTTGGCAGCGAAACGCTTTTATATTCAGATTGGCAAGAGGTCAGTAATGCTTCTTTTCCACTAGCGCCTTACTCCAGGGGTGTCCAACTCCATCCATCGAAAGCTGGTGTCCTGCAGGTTTTAGATGTGTCCTTGATCCATCACAGATTTCAATGACTAAATTATCTCCTCAACATTTTTTGAAGTTCTCCAGAGGCCTGGTAATGAAGTAATCATTTGACTCAGGTGTGTTGACCCAGGGTGTTATCCAAAACTTGCAGGACACCGGCTCTCGAGGCCTGGAGTTGGCCACCCCAGGCCCCTGGCCTCAGCTGGACTCTGTTCTTAGGGATTTCCATTAGGTGGTAGTCCCCAGTACCAAGTACCAAGTACCTTTTATAGTACCTACTTGGCAAGAGTTCCAAGCTAAGTCAATAGGTACACGACGAGGTGCAGACGTTTTAGTGACAGATCAACCAGCTGGTATACAATCGCCTCAATGCCCTCCATTGTATGTATCATACAAATGAAGTCATGATACTTGAGGTCGCCTTGCTATAACAATCCCACCCACATTAAAACGCCTGAAACTGAATAAAGTCAAGTCGAGTCGAGCAGGTGCTAGTAAAAAAGAGGCCTAACGTGACTGGGTATAAAAAGAGCACCTTAGACAGGCAGAGTTTCTCAGAAGTAAAGATAGGCAGAGGTTCAACAATCTGCAAAACTCTCTCTCCAGTTTCAGAATGATGATGTGCAGACTGGTTATCTCTCATCATCCACAGTACGTAATATGAAAAGAGAAATCTGTGCAAGTAACATGGTAACATCTAGAAAGGCACCATCAGACTAACATATGGTCGCGTCAACACGACGTCTTTTTCAGGGAGAGCCTTGAATATTTTTTGCCCCCTCGCTAGTCTGATGATTACATTTGTTCTGTTTGTTGTGTCTTTGAATACATAACCAGTAACCAGCTCACCAAAGCTTGTTTTAGTCTTATTGTGTTAATAACCAATCAAATTAGTACTGTCAAAAAAGTGGTCTGTACTGATGAACCCAGAGAGATTCATTACCCCACAGTGCAATTACCTTCTGACCATTTTTAGCATCTTGAATGTTTTAGTTTTTCTGCAACTAAGCGGCCTTTGGTGCTCTCACTGCTACATTTCAGCAGGCAGCTAAGACAGGAAAGTACCACTGAACACAGGATAGTATTTAGTAGCTAAAAGGAACAGTATTTAATTTGTAATTAGTCAAACATTTTCCATTGCAATCAACTTAATATGCAAGTGTTGTAATCACGGCTTCCAAGTATGAAAAGAGAAAGAAAGGCAGGTGTAAACTGCTCTTGTTACACAGCAAAAGATTTGAATTTGTTATCTTTCAGCTAAATCAGGTATGAAGACAAAAAACGAAGAGCCTTGATCTCAAATTCAGTCGCAGCATCAGTGCTACAAAACGGCCTCGAAGTCTCTGGATGATGTTAAGTCTCACAGAGAAGATCTTGTGAAGAGCAGAGAATTTAATTAAAGCAAAGATTAATTAAAATTTCAGTCGCAATCTCATTGTGTACTCTCCCCCCCTCCTTCCACCAGGAAAGGCTCTACTGCATGTTGAAAGTTTTCATTTCAGCTAAGATTTAACTTGGAACTGGGAGGAATTCTAAATTATACACAAGATGACAGCGAGAAATATGATCATTCAACCATCAATCAATCCCTCAGCTACCAGAGTGAAAACAAAGTGGGCAACACTTGTGATGTACGACACGATAAGACACGAAACAAGTCACTCTGCTTGTGCCAATTTGCCTATGCAGGGCATGGCAGAGAGATGGTTCTCAGAGTAACCGTGTGTGTGTGAGAGACACACTTTGCGCACTGTCTGACTTTCTTTACCTTGGTGTTTAAGTGACCTTAACCACAGCTCCATCACGGGGCTTACGGTCCATGAGAAATGGGGTAGGGGTGTTGAAGGAGGAGCTGGGAGGATGATGTTTCCAATAGCTCGTTCATCATGTTAGATTAAATACTCCACTCCACTGAACTTGAACAGGGCTATGGTCTACCTCCCTCCCTGTGCTCTTGCTCTCCATCACTCTCTCCTTTTCTTACAAAACCACCAACGCTCGATTCTCACTCATGCAAGCCCTGCACCGAACTGGTCTTTCCACCCTGTTCACTTCATCTTCCTACTTCCATCTCTCAGTTTCTGACTCTTAAGTCTCTTGTCTTTCATTTGCCGCCTGCTTTCCTCCCTGCAAAATGCACCGCAGCTGCTCCTGCATTTATGCCGAGGATTTAGCTTGTAAGCTAAAATAATACAATTAATTTGTTCACTCCCTGATTCTCTCTTTCCCTCCGATTCTCCCGCTGTCTCAGATCAAGGAAGTGGAAATGTGCTGACAAGGAGTGATACCCAAAAGAGAATTCTAACAAAGATGTTTGTTCAGGCTAATGAAGAAAATAATGAAAGGCAAACAACAAAACTACAAGAGCGAGCGAAACGAAATGAGAGCCGAGGAGGGATGGAAATGAGTCGAATGCATGTAGCATTATCAAATATGCACACAAATACGTTTCAGGCACTTTAAGAAATAGTATCACGGCTGTGAGGTATCTTTCCATCTCAGATGTTATATCTCGCTGTCGGGACAGGAGCAGGCAGAGAACAGGGAAGCTGTACATGAACAGGGACTATCAGGGTTTAATTGGACTGACATCAAATATGAGAGACTCAAGGGAAACTTTAAGAGCAAACTTATCTCTTCTTTATTTTATGACTAAAATGGAGATGGAAGGTCCACAACAACAAAACAAAGCTGTACATTAACACCAAGTCAGCTACATCAGGGGCGTTTAATTATTTTGTTCCTATAACAAGCATGCTAATGTGCATGTAAAGTATTAATACCACCAAGAAGCCTCATGAGTACTTGTAATAATTGTACTTGTAATAATTTGAATATATACAAAGGAGCTTGCAAAGAAAAGTGAATATATACACTACTACAGTAAAGCTAAGTGGTTCATAGTTTATGGTGTAGC